>NC_089596.1:18732749-18898449 GCF_019320115.1 Miscanthus floridulus
CTAGAGTCCGGAGAAGGTCGGCTACTGACCGAAAAGACTTCCACAAAGCCTTTCAGTTCTCAGTAGCCATTGTCAACTTGCCAGTCAAGTCCTCAATGGTTTTTTGGGCCTGCACACCTAATCAACTTAGCAAGCGCGAGTTCTTCTTCAGCTTGAGTAATTACCTCCTTAGCCTTATTGTGGCTAGTACAAGCGAGTGTCTTCATCTCCTCGATACCCTCCGAGAGCTTCTGCTTTTCAACTCAGAGAGCTAGACCAAGCAACAAAAGATAAGTCAGCAGAAAGGAAAATTTGAATACAAAGGGAAGTGAAAAAGAACTCGCGATACCATGGCACTCTTTCTTCATGGCCTCCACGTTTTTTAAGGCCTCCTGGGCAGCTGCATCCCTTTGCTTTTCTATCTGAACTACTCAAGCATGGAGAGCCTTCTCCTCCTTCTGATGCGTCTGACGCTCAGTCTCCAACTCAGCCCGATAGAGGTCAAGCTCTGCCTTCAGGGTACTCACCTCAGAAGACAACTTTTTCTCACTTTTAGATGAGAAAAAGAAGCCGGTATGATCATGAGAAAAAGACTGAGCCAAAAGAGACAAAGGAAAACAAGACATAAGGAGAGAAGAAAAACGAACATCCAAAGAAAGAACTGTAGACAAACTTACCTAGAGCCTTTCCCCAAAAGAAGTCACAAGGGTCGATAAGCTTCCCCAGGCGGCGGTTAGCTCCGACAATTGATGAGTGGCATCAAACTGCCGCACCACGTCATCAGCTAAAGGCAAACCACCGGAGGCAAGAAGAGGAGAAGGAGAAGCCAGTTGAGGCAAAGAAGGCATGACCAGGGCAATCTCCTGGGAAGCCATGGCCAATCCCTCAGATGAACCCGCCGCCATGGCCACGATCACCTCAGGAGTCAGCAAATCAACAGCTGTAGCCTCTGTCCCCCTCACAGCCACCTCAGCGACCGTGCGTTCTGAGTCCTGAGACTCAGTACGCAAGGGCATGCTAGAGGTTTGACAAGAAGTCAAATGGAGGCTTAGGGAAGACGAAGGCCAGAAAGTTAACAAGGAAACCTGTCAAAAAAATAAGAAAAAAGGAGAACAGAAGTAGAGAAATAAAACCAGAATTCACTCACTCAGCCATCTTCTTCTTCATAAAACCAAAAGAAGACCTCGCAGGGGGAACCATGGCAGCAAAAACATCGCCACCACCCTACGATAGGAGCGGTGCGGCCGGTACTAGAGCCTCAGAAGAACTCAAACCTGATGTCCGCTTGCTACAAGAAAATAGGACCAAAGTCAAAACAAAAAGAGGAGTTCAACAACAGGAAAACAAGAAAAGAACTCACCAACGAGTAACGAGGGCAGCATCATCATCCTCTTCCTCCTCACTCTCGACCAAGGCCACCATAGCTCTAGCTAAAAAAAGGGACAAAAGTACTCAGTCAAAGATAAAAACAAACAACAAAAGGATAGAGCGTATTAATATGCTCACCTAAGAGCATGCTAGCTACAACTGGAGTACCTAGACGAGTACTCGACTAGAGAGACTTCTTGGCAGCAGATGGAGCAGAAGAAGAACTATCCACTCGCCCCCTCTTTCCAAAAGTACGAGGAGCTCGAGGAACTGGACGAGGAACATACTCTTCATATACGTTAGAAAATGCAGAAGAAATACCAGGAAGCATCATGGTAGTTTGAAACTTACTGGTCAAGGACGCCCCAGCAAGACTACCCGTAGCCTCCACATTTGCAGGGAGATCATCAAGGGGAATTGGATCAGCGAAATTACGCCCCAATTCCTATAAAAGAGAAAAAATAAAAAAATAAATGAAAAGACAAGGAAAGAGAATCAAAAGTACCCGCATAAAGAAAAGAACAACTCACAGCAGGGGGTGGGTTCTTAGCGTTGTACTCAAGGACAACAAGCGGAATGATGCTTACTCCTTTTAGCATCTTCTGGAGACGTTCGAGCACCTCCTCGTCGGTCAACTCAAGGGCAGGGGCCATACGAGAAGGGTCCTCCGCCCTAGAGTACTCGAAACCGTAATGTTCGCGCTCCTTCAAAGGTTGAACTCAGCGGCGAAGAAAACTTGAAATAATTCTGAAGCTGGTCAAGCCTTGCTGTTTCAGAGTGCAAATCCTCTCGAGAAAAGGCTTGATCGTCTGGAGCTCAGCAGTCATCACAGGTTTCTTTTCCCATTGATCATTAACCAAGGGACCAGATCCAGAGTGAACGGAAAGGGGAGGAATCAAGTTGGCAGCATAAAACCAGTCAGCACGCCAATCCCTCACAGAATCAACCAGGTCATAGTCAAAGAATTTGCTCTTAAGACCCTGGCAAAACTAGATCCCGTAGCCACCAAGAACATTGGTGTCATCGTGGCGGGGTTGTGGCTTCAGGTGAAAGAAGTAACGAAAGAGAGAAAGAGAAGGGGGAATTCCAAGGAAAGTTTCACAGAGATGAACAAAGACAGAAAGATGGAGGATAGCATTGGGAGCAAGATGATTAAGGCTAATCTCAAAATAGCTGAGAAACCAATGAAGAAAAGCAAAAGCCGGGAGGCAAAGTCCAGCACGGATAAAGGAGATGAAAAGAATAATCTCACCAGGACCTGGAGCAGGGACCCGATGCTCGCCCGGAGCCCTCCATTCAGCAATGTCCTTGCTCTGGATCAGACCATCGCCAATAAGCTCGCGAAGCTAGTCTTTAGTCGTTGTCGGAGCCGGCCAAACCTTCTGGGCAGCCCTCATGGCCATGAACTCTTGGTTCTCAATCACGGAAAGTGATGACTCCTCATCCACAAAGGCTGCCTAGGACTTGCTCACGGCTTTCTTACTACCCATGTACTAGCAGAAGCAAAAAGGCACTAGGGAAAGATGAGGCTCAGACAGCGGCGCTCAGATGACGACAACAATGGCGGCGGTGGATTTCTAAAAACTAGGGTTTCAAGGCAAAAGTGGAGCAGTGAAGAAGAAGATGAAAGGCCTTTAAATAGATTTTAGAGCAGTAAAACGCGGCCCACTAGGCCTGTTTTAACACAGCATGAGGACGCAACGGTCCATTTACTGACACAGCTAAAATGATGGACGACACAAATCCACACAATGGTACAGTTCAACGGGCAGATTTTAGACTTATCCATCCAGCACCACGGTGGAGTTATCATATTACTATGAAAAGAACTCATCAACCATGAAGCAATGAAGGGTTACCAACAAGGAACACAACAACCTAGATCTTATAGAAAGAACTCGGGATTCTCACAAACAACCGGGAAATCAGCAGAATAAAGAATGACAACTCAGAAGACAAGATTTTTTCCATTATAAATGGTTTCAAAAAATAGAAGATTACATATCTTACAAGACCCAATGAACTCGGTACTACAACAAGCAAGGTAGCAAAGAGGAACTCGGACACAGCTAGGCTCTCGAACGACTACGTGTTCCAAATTGCCACTCGGTAGAACAAACCGCACTCGGCTACACTGTTTTCTTCAAAGGACGGACACAGTGCATCCAAGGCGGAGATCAGTAGCACGGCGGGACAACATGGAGCAGAGAAGGCCGGCAGGCATCTGTCTACCCAAGTCTGATGTGATGCTAGATATGGTGTTGATCTACACCGGACAGTCTCAGGGCAGGCGGCTAGGATCAACCTAGAACTGCCAGATGAAGGAACGAAGCCCACATCACAAGACTTCCTCCAACTACCACCACATACATCCTAGTACATTGCTGTTGTGGGATTAGCCTATCTCTAATCTCTATCACAAGACTCCCTCCAGCTACGGCAAGACACACAAGAACTGCAAAATACGCCCGGGGGCTACTCTACTTCACAAACTATCATATTCAAGACTACAGAGACTTCAGAACAAGTAACAAAACGCTCAATGAATCAAAACAACACTCCAGGAGGATATTTATAGAACAAAGGAGTGGTGCACATGGACCAGGAGCACCAACGAAACAAGACTAACAAAGGACATAATGAAAAGACAGAACTCAATAATGGAGGACTCAGAAGTGAAGGAACAGTACCCGAAAGCGAGCATATTCGGAAGAATATACCAACACTGTGCATCCTGTGAACAAATAGCATTTATACTCAACTACTACAAAACAACCACATCTGACAACAGCAGACCACTAGAAAATATGCCAAGACCCAGCACCCGAGTTCTTTTTTAATAAAAGAACCCGGATATACGCTCGGGGACTGCAACAGGAGAGGATTTTTAGCTCTTTTGAACAGCATAAGATTCAAGACCCTCCAACTTTTTGTTCTAAATAGCAAGAGGCTCGGGGGCTACACTCAGTGAGTGCATTTTTTCCTTCAAAAAAGCGCACATCACTTAGAAGACTTCTTCAAGACAGACCACTTCAAGGCCACAAGACAAAAAGAACACGGACATAGCTACATCCGAGCTCTTTTTGACAAAGAACCCGGGTATACGCTCAGGAGCCCTTCGACGAAGATTCAGGGCGATTTCAAGAGAAGACCCTCAAGCTCCTTGTGCCAAACAGCAAGAGGCTCGGGGGCTACAACCAAATGGGAGTACTTTTTTCTTTAAAAAGGTACACACCACGCGAAGATCTCACGAAGCGCTACACGATTTCGCTCAAGAAAGCACTCGGACGACGCTTGTTCCTGCTCGACAAGACTTGAAGGGACAAGATGAGGCTTCCAGAACTCAACCATGAAGTGCTCGGGGGCTTGTCGGTGCGGGACCCATGGGATATCCCGCAAGGAAAGGAGAAGATCTAGTCTAACTAGAATTCTTCCCCTGTAATCTTAGTAGAAGTATTATTCTATAATCCTACTAGGAACTCTCATTGTAAACCGACTAGGATTCTGACCTCCTGACTATATAAAGGAGGGCAGGGTTCCTAGGGACGCGACACTTTTGGTACAACACAACACTTTATGATTAATCCAACATAAAGGCTAACGCCGAACTGTACGTAGGGTTATTACTCGATCAAAGATCGAGGGCTCGAACCAGGATAAATCGACTGTCTCTTGCGTTAACCGTCGAGTTCCACATACGCTGAAGCCCGAACATACTGCCCTAGGGACCCCCATGGCAGGCTATCGGTGGTGAAACATCGATAGGGCTGCTGGTGCCAGTTTGTCCTGACGCTCTGGCTGCGGTGGAGGTAGCCCCCCCCCCCCCCCCGCACCGGTGCCTTGGCGAACATGAACAGCTCCAGCCGACAAAGGTCATGCCACCGAAATGGATCCACCAGTTCCTCCTGTAACAGAGCGAGCACACAGGCAGTATCCAAAGTAGTGGGTCACTGTAAGTGTACTGCGCTGCGAATATCAGAGAGTAACCCATCCACAAAGCGCATTGTGTAATACAATGGATCAATATTTTTGCCATAAGCAACCAATTGCTCTACTAACCCAGTATATTTGTCTATGTAATCCTGAACAGTATGAGTTTGGTGGATGTGAAAAAGTTGGTGAATGAGAAGAGCATGTTGGTCCTTGCCAAAAGGCTCCTTGATCATGTGGCAAAATTGATCCCAACTCCCCACCCTAACACTCTCCTCAACGGACTGCAACTAGTGAGTGGCGGCCGCGGTCATGTGCATAGTGGCAATCTTAACCCAATGACGGCTAGGAACATAGTACATGTCAAAGTAATCAAGACAACAACCTAGCCATAACTTGGGATTTTCACCCTCAAATGGAGGAAAGTTCATCTTACAAATGTGTTCACGACCATCACCGAAGTCGTGATAGGCATCATCACCTCCCGAACCCCCCGGCACCCCCGCCATCAGAGCCAAACTAGAGTAAGATCTCATTAGCTTGGGATGGGGGATGGGGATTGGGTGGGATGAGCTTACCCTTGATAGGGGATTGAGCAAGAAACTCAAATCCCCGGTGGCTTGATTCCTCGCGGTGCCCTATCGGGCTGAACATGGTGACCTCGACGGGAACCTTCGCTGCGGTCACCGTAGGGGATGGTAGGACCCCCGTGGGCATGGCGGGTGCAGCGTCGAGGATGGTGTGGCTCACCGACTTGTGGAGGGCGATCATCTCCTCCCGCAACGACTCCACCGACGCCTCCATCTTCCGAATCATGCCCACTTTGGTGCGCAACTCCTTCACGGTCGCCTCCATCTAGGGCTTCCAGGTGTCGAACACCTTGGCGGCATCCTCCAGGGACTCGACGCGGGAGCCGATTGAAGACTCAACCATGATGATATGGTTGGTGAGGTTGGTCTACACGATTTGAGCTCATTGAGGATCAATTTGGTGTTGGGATCCATGGCGCCTAGCTGCTTGCGGAAGCGGGTGAAATGGTCGTGGTCGATTTGGTGGTGCTCCAGGGTGGAACAGACTCCGGTGATCTACTCCTTCTCTAACCAGATCAGCCTCGGCATGGACCTACGGGTTCACCACTTGTCGCCGAAGCACTGAGGGCGATCAACCAGCCATCAGGGGTTACAATCCTAGATCAAGGTGAAGGAAACAAAAATCAGCCAAGGAATCGATGCTCTGAGTACCAATTTGTTATGAACCAAGATAGTTTGTATAGAATTCAGGCAAGGTAGCAATAGATCGGAGTTGTAGAGGGGAAGCAAAGCAGTAGGACGGGGTCAGAGGAGTTCTTGCATGAGAAGCAAGTTTGTTACAATAAGGATGATGAATGAATCTCTCCTCTTCCCTATTACATATATATCTACTATAGCACACTTGGCTGATCACGCCGGCATCCACTTAGGCCCCATGGCATGTGGGTTTTGGGCTCTCGACCTACTAGACCTCCGTGGCCCATGATCCTCGTTTGTGGCTTCAGCTTCAGAGTCTTCAGAGGCTTGTGTCGGATGCGGAACAGTAGCAGGGGCCATAACACCTGGTTGAAAAAAGAACCCCTGATAGGAATCACATTTGCTCCTGAAAGAGGTGGAAAGATGTTCGCCTGTTTAACAACATAAGAGCCTGATTTGTGTCTATGAGCTTGCTTCCAGGAACTATTTTCCTCTAAGATGAACTGCTTCCATTCTTGTTGCCAGTTTGGTCCACCATTATTCCAATGGTGAAAAAACAGCTTGTAAAGCTTGCATTCAAAGGATCGAAGCCTATAAATGGCATGCCCAACCAGATTGTAGGAAACCGAAAAGCAGAAAACACGGTCACTCAAAGCGGAGACACAAAAATCAGCTGAAGAACCACCAATGGAGGCTTGAAGGATCAAGCCCACCAAAGAGGGGGATAGACGAAAACTACAGCGACCAAAAGACACAAGGAAGAAAGCATGGGAGGAGAAACCAACAGAAGTAATGGGGAGCCCCAAAGAGCGCCAAAGCTGGTGCTGAGTGGCCAAACCAGGGCTGAAGTCGAGGCCCCGAAGCTCCATGAAGCTGGGTGAGATGCTTCCACCAGCTTGGAGCAAGGAGGCTCAGGCGACTAATAAGAGAGAGCTTCATCACAAAGCCAGGCGGTCACCGGAGCTAAGTGAAAGGTCCTAATGGCTAGAGGGGGGGTGAATAGCCTAATAAAAATTTCTACAACAACACTCAACAAAAGGGTTAGACAATTATGAGGCAAAGCAAGTGTTGTGCTAGCCTACTCAAAATGTAAGCCACCTACCACAATTCTAGTTTAGATAGTGTCTATCCACACAATAGCAAAGACACTACCCTATGTTAGTGTGCTCTCAAAGTCTAACTAAAGAGCCACACCAACCAAGCAAACAAGCTCTCATAACTAGTTACACTAAAGAGCTTGACAACTAGTTTGCGGTAATGTAAAGAGAGTGATCAAGAAGGTTATACCATCATGTAGAGGAAGGAGCCAGTCAATCACAAGAGAGAATTACAATGTAGACCAATCACCTTGGAATCAAAGGATGAACACAATGATTTTTTACCGAGGTTCACTTGCTTGCCGGCAAGCTAGTCCTCGTTGTGGCGATTCACTCACTTGGAGGTTCATGCGCTAATTGGCATCACACGCCAAACCCTCAATAGGGTGCCGCACAACCAACACAAGATGAGGATCACACAAGCCACGAGCAATCCACTAGAGTACCTTTTGGCGCTCCGCCGGGGAAAGGTCAAGAACCCCTCATAATCACCATGATCGGAGCCGGAGACAATCATCACCTCCGCTCAATGATCCTCGCTGCTCCAAGCCGTCTAGGTGGCGGCAACCACCAAGAGTAACAAGTGAAATCCACAGCGAAACACGAACACTAAGTGCCTCTAGATGCAATCACTCAAGCAATGCACTTGGATCACTCCCAATCTCACTATGATGATGAATCAATGATGGAGATGAGTGGGAGGGCTTTGGCTAAGCTCATAAGGTTGCTATGTCAATGAAAATGGCCAAAGATGTGAGCCATAGCCGGCCCTGGGGCTTAAATAGAAGCCCCCACAAAATAGAGCCGTTATACTCCTTCACTGGGCACACTGTGCTCTGACCGGACGCACCGGTCATACTGACCGGACCCTGGACCCAATGTCTGGTCCACTAATTTATGCCACGTGTCACTCTGAGTTAAAACTAAATTGTCAGATCACAACGGCTAGGTGCCGACCGGACACTCCGGCAAAACTGACCGGACCCTGGAGCCTTAGCGTCTGATCGAGTATAGTAAGGGTCCAAATCTATTTTTCCTCGACCGAACGCGTCCGGTCCACCTCGACCAGACATAGCCCAGCATCCGGTGGAGTACCCTAGCTACTATACTATCAGGTCAGCGTGACCTAACACAGGCAGTCAGCGTCCGGTGCATTCAGATCTAGCGTCCGGTCACTGGATCAACGCTGGCATCTCCTCTGTCTTCTTCACCCTTGCTCAATTGTGCTAACCACTAAGTGTATCACCTCATGCACATGTGTTAGCATATTTTCACAAACATTTTCAAGGGTGTTAGCACTCCACTAGATCCTAAATGCATATGCAATGAGTTAGAGCATCTAGTGGCACTTTGATAACCGCATTCCGATACGAGTTTCACTCCTCTTAATAGTATGGCTATCAAACCTAAATGTGATCACACTCTCTAAGTGTCTTGATCACTAAAACAAAATAGCTCCTACAAATTATACCTTTGCCTTGAGCTTTTTGTTTTTCTCTTTCTTCTTTTCAAGTTTAAGCCCTTGATCATCGCCATGCCATCACCATTGTCATGTTATGATCTTCATTAGCTTCTCCACTTGAAGTGTGCTACCTATCTCATGATCACTTGATAAACTAGGTTAGCACTTAGGGTTTCATCAATTCACCAAAACCAAACTAGAGCTTTCAATCTCCCCCTTTTTGGTAATTGATGACAACCCTTATACAAAGATATGAATTAAAATTCAATTGAATCCATGTTGCTTGCCCAAGCATATTTACCATGTGTAAAAGGATATGGACATGTTTAATGAACCCCAAATGGTAGCAATTGCTCCCCCTACATATGTGCTAAGAGTTTGGATTATAGCTTGCACATATGCTTAGATAGGAAATATAGGAGTCAATGTCTACCAAATGATGCTAAGGTATAAGAGATGGACCTTTGAAGCGTGATACCTATCGGAGTGCACCAATATACCATCCTTAGCACCATGGTTAGCTCAATACCACTTGGAAACATACTTTAGAAAGATACCACTTGTAAAGACTTTCTTGGAAATGAAAGTTATCTAGTGATTTTATTTTATCATTCAATCTTACAACTAACATACATCACATAAGCATGGATGTTTAAATTTAATACTTGTGCCATGCACGCAAACATATGAAATGCACATTCAAATGCATCATCCAAGTTCATGAGCTTGCTCCCCCTACTTGTATGCTCAAAATTTTAGTTGATCTCTTTCCTTTGTCATATCTCTCCCCCTATGTCATATATCAAGATATCTTTATGTTTCTCTCCTTTTATGATATTTCTCCCCCTTTTTCACTATCTTTACTACTATCTTTGTTTCTCTCTCCCTTTATCATCAATGACCACAAAGGTTCTAAATATAGATAGTATTACTTGTAGGGTTGAGATTATCAATGTCAATCAATGGGGTGAGGATCATTTTCCCAAATTTAGTCCAATCTAGATCATTTGCCAAAGATATTTAACTCGGTTTGATCCAAGGACAAGCTTCTTCACACCTTCAAATAAGGGTTATCTTGTACCATGTTGAGTTAAACACTTAGAGCTCATATTCTAGATTAAACACTAGGTTTACAAGCCCATAAACATGTCATATGCTACAACTAGATCAAGTCAAGCATAGAAGCAATAGTGATACCATATAGACATCAAAATCATTTGATTTTCATGAATGAGCCTAATAAAATAGAACCACTTGAAAGGTCCTAATAAAATTGAAAATATGACTAGATGCACTAATCATGTCCTTAGCAAAGATGTATGTCATGCCAATCAACTTTTACCTTGGATTGCTCAAAGGAGAGGCATGTCATGTAAGTGGGAGGTGCATCAACACATATTTGAGAAATCCAATATGTTCAACTCATTCCTTAGCTTGCAAAACATTTTCTCATCCAATGGCTTGGTGAATATATCGGTAAGTTGATCTTCGGTGTCTACACTCTCAATGCAAATGTCCCCTTTTTGTTGGTGATCTCTTATGAAATGGTGGCGGACATCAATGTGCTTTGTTCTTGCATGTTGAACCAGATTGTTGGTTAGCTTGATTGCACTCTCATTGTCACATAGCAGTGGCACTTTCTTGAACTTGATTCCAAAGTCACTCAAAGTGGCCTTCATCCAAAGTATTTATGCACAACAACTACCGGCGGATATGTATTCGGCTTCGGTGGTTGATAATGCAACACTATTTTGCTTCTTTGATGACCATGAAATAAGTGATCTTCCCAACAATTGACATGTGCCTGAGGTGCTCTTCCTTTTAACCTTGCATCCTGCATAATCTGAGTTGGAGTAACCAACTAGCTCAAACTTTGCTCCTTTGGGATACCACAAACCAACATTTGGTGTATGCTTCAAGTACCTCAATATCCTCTTTGTAGCCTTCAAATGACTTTCTCTTGGTGAGGCTTGAAATCTTGCACACATGCATGCACTAATCGTGACATCCGGCCTTGATACGGTCACATAGAGTAGGCTTCCAATCATGGACCGATACAACTTTTGATCCACCATATTTCCACCTGCATCACTATCCAAGTTGCCATTGGTTCCCATTGGTGTACTAATGACTTTGCTTTCATTCATGTCAAACTTCTTGATCATGTCCTTGATGTACTTTCCTTGACTTACAAATGTACCATGTTTCAATTGCTTGATTTGAAGACCAAGGAAGTAACTCAATTCTCCAATCATGGACATTTCAAACTCATTAGCCATCATCTTTCCAAACTCATCACAAAATTCTTGATTGGTTGATCCAAATATGATGTCATCAATATAGATTTGCAATACAAAAAGATCTTTTCCAATCTTCTTAATGAAAAGAGTGGTGTCAACCTTGCCTATTGTGAACCCTTTAGAGAGGAGGAAGCCCCTCAATCTCTCATACCAAGCTCTAGGTGCTTGCTTCAAGCCATACAATGCCTTCTTCAACTTGTACACATGGTTGGGCTTCTTATTATCTTCAAAACCGGGAGGTTGCTCAACATATACTTCTTCATTGATGTAGCCATTGAGAAATGCACTCTTAACATCCATTTGATAGAGCTTGATGTTATGGGCACAAGCATAGGCTAGCAAGATTCTAATTGCTTCCAATCTAGCAACCGGGGCATATGTTTCTCCAAAGTCAAGACCTTCAACTTGTGTATATCCTTATGCTACCAATCTTGCTTTATTCCTTACTACTATCCTATCTTGATCTTGCTTGTTTCTAAAGACCCATTTGGTTCCAATCACATTGTGTCCCTTTGGTCTCTCTACTAATTCTCATACTTGATTTCTTGTGAAGTTGTTCAATTCTTGATGCATAGCATTCACCCAATCAACATCCTTCAAAGCTTCATCTATCTTCTTTAGTTCAATGGATGACACAAATGAGAAGTGTTCATAAAATGATGCCAATCTTGATCTTGTTTGTACACCTCTTGAAATATCTCCAATTATAGTGTCCAAAGGATAATCTCTTGCAACATTGGTTGGTTGGAGGATTGGAACTTGATTGCTTGCACTTGCTTGATCATTTTGTTGAGATGATGTACTAGCCACTTGATCTTGTTCATTGTCATGAGATCCACTTGCACTAATTTGATTTGTATCATCTTGCACATTTAAGTTGGAGAGCACTTGCACTTGATCATCTTCATCATCATTCACTTGCCTAGGCCTCAATTCATCAATTTCCATGTTCTTCATGGCATTTGAAAGTTGAATGCCTCTAACATCTTCTAAGTTCTCATTCTCTACTTGTGAACCCTTGGTTTCATCAAATTCAACATCATGAACTTCCTCAAGAGTACCGCTATCCAAATTCCAAACTCTATATGCTTTGCTTGTAGTGGAGTAACCAAGTAGGAATCCTTCATCACATTTCTTGTCAAACTTGCCCAATCTAGTGCCTTTCTTCAAGATATAGCATTTGCAACCAAAGACCCGAAAATATGCAATGTTGGGCTTTCTACCATTCAAGAGTTCATATGGTGTCTTCTCTTTCAATGGGTGACAATAGAGGTGGTTGCTACAATAGCAAGCCGTGTTGATAGCTTTGGCCCAAAAAGATTGACTCACATTGTACTCACTAAGCATAGACCTTGCCATATCAATGAGTGTTCTATTCTTCCTCTCAACAAGGCCATTTGATTGTGGAGTGTATTTGGCCAAGAATTGATGTCTAATTCCAAATTCATCACACAACTCATCAATTCTAGTGTTCTTGAACTCACTACCATTGTCACTTCTAACTCTCTTGATGGTTGTTTCAAACTCATTGTGAATGCCTTTGACAAATGATTTGAATGTTGTAAATACATCACTTTTGTCCACTAGAAAGAATACCCATGTGTATCTAGTGTAGTCATCCACTATCACAAAGCCATATTTGTTTCCACCGATACTAGTGTATTATGTTGGCCCAAACAAATCCATGTGCAATAACTCAAATGCTTTACTAGTGCTCATCATGCTTTTCTTAGGGTGGGTGTTTTCATCTTGTTTGTCGGCTTGACAAGAGCTACAAAGCTTATCCTTTTCAAACACAACATCTTTCAAGCCGTTAACTAAGTCATGCTTAACCAATCTATTCAATTGTTTCATTCCAACATGACCAAGCCTTCTATGCTATAACCAACCCATGCTAGACTTAGTGAACAAGCATGTAGATAATCTAGCTTCACTAGCATTGAAATCAACTAAGTATAGATTCTCATATCTAAAGCCTTTGAAGATCAAGTTAGAGCCATCTACACTTATGATCTCTACATCATCTACCCCAAATATGCATTTGAATCCAAGATCACACAATTGAGCTACGGGTAGCAAATTGAAGTTCAAGCTCTCTACTAGCAACACATTGGATATGCTCATGTCATTGGATATTGCAATCTTACCAAGCCCTTTGACCTTGCCTTTGCCATTGTCACCAAATGTGATACTATCATAACCATCATTGCCATTGGTGTTGATTGAGTTGAACATTCTTGCATCACCGGTCATGTGTTGAGTGCACCCACTATCAAGAACCCAATGCCTTCCTCCGGCTTTGTAATTGACCTACAAAAGGATATCAATTCTTTTTAGGTACCCAAACTTGCTTGGGTTCTTGAAGGTTAGTCACTAGACTCTTTGGCACCCAAATGGCTTTCTTCTTTGAGCCCATCCATGGTTTGCCAATGAACTTAGCCTTTACACCATTTGTACCCTTAATAAGCATATAGGAAGAATCAAGCTTAATGGAGGATACATTAGCATTTTTGCTCTTGTTTTTGCATTCTTGCTCTTTGTGACCAACTTGCTTGCAACTAGTGCAAAACCGACCATTGTTCTTCACAAAACTAGTTTTGTGAGTAGCAAAGGCCGCCTTGCCTTTCTTGGGGGTATAGCCCAATCTCTCTTTGTAGAGAGAAGCTCTTTGGCTACCCAAGCACATAAGCAAGCGGTCCTCACCACCATAAGCCTTAGCTAAGGTGTGAGTGAGCTTAGTGACCTCCTTCTTGAGGTTCTCATTCTCAACCACTAGTGAGGCATCACAAGTGAGACCATCACTACTAGATGAGGTAGAAGTGGAAGTGCTACAAGAAGGGTTAGTAGTAGCAACAATGATAGGCATAGATAGTGATGTATCAATTATATCATAAGTTAAACCTACATCACAAGTTTCAACATGCTTCTTTTTATCTTGTTCATTAAGCAAAGTGGAATGAGTTTTTTCAAGCTTTTTGTGAGCCTTGCCAAGCTTCTCATGGGCTTCCTCTAGCTTCTCATGAGTTGCTTTGAGCTCATCAAGGGCTTGCTTAAGGGCTTTTACCTCCTTATTCAAGCTCTTGCATTCCCTTCTCTTAATGTCAAAGTGTTCTTTAGCATCTTCTAGCATGTCAAATAATTCATCCTTAGTAGGTTCATCATTATCACTATCACTATCATTTTCATTTTCATGTTCATTATCATATTCCTCATCACTTCCATCATCACAAGATTGTACCTTTGTGGCCTTAGCCATGAAGCATGATGGAGAGTCAAAGAGAGAAGGCTTCTCATTGATTGCAATGCTAGCAAACACCTTCTTCTTGGTGGTCTTGTCATCATCACTATCATCATCATCACTTGAGGATGCATCACTATCCCAAGTGACTACATATGAACCACCCTTCTTCTTCTTAAATGCCATCTTGTCCTTTTTTTCTTTCTTTTCCTTCTTGTTCTTCTTGTTGTCATCATCATTGTCGCTATTATATGGGCATTGAGCAACAAGATGATCTTTGCTTCCACACTTGAAGCACCTTCTTGACTCATCTTTGTTCTTGGATGAAGACTTCTTTCTTCTTGCACGGTAGCCCTTCTTCACCATGAACTTGCCAAATCTTTTGACAAAGAGAGCCATCTTCTCATCATCATCATCATCCCAAGATTCATCTTCTTCACTTGATGTTTCTTGCTTGGCTTTTCCCTTGGATGATGTGGCTTTGAATGCCACGCTCTTCTTCTTGTCGTCCTTCTTCTCATCTTTCTTCTCCCTCTTTTCTTCCTTCCCATCATCATCTCTATAAGCATCATCGGTCATGATATCTCCCAAGATTTGATTTGGTGTCATTGTATCCAAACCGGACCTCACTAGAATAGTGACCAATATACCAAATCTTAAGGGTAAGCATCTTAAGAACTTATTTGAGAATTCCTTGTCCTCTATCTTCTCACCAAGTGCCTTGAGATTATTTACAATCACTTCCATCCGATGGAACATGTCTGGCACACTCTCATCTTCCTTCATCTTGAAACTAGCAAATTTATCCTTGAGAATGTATGCCTTTACACCCTTGATTGCCTTGGTGCTCTCAAATGATTCTTCCAATTTCTTCCATGCCTCATGAGCTCTCACAATGTTCTTGATTTGCTCAAATGTTCTCTCATCCAAAGCATCATGGATGGCACTAAGAGCAATGTCATTGTTTTGGAGTAGCAATTCTTCAGCGGCGGTGGGAGCCTCTTCCTCTTCTATCTCAATTTTTGTTTCTACCACCTTCCAAATCTTCCTATTGATTGACTTGATATATGTTGTCATCTTAGCCTTCTAATAGGGATAATTTGAGCCATCAAATTGGGGTGGCTTCTTGGTGTTGTTGATTTGAGCCATTTTAACACCGAAGGTTGTTAAGCCTCAAATAACGGTGACCTCAGCTCTGATACCACTTAAAAGGTCCTAATGGCTAGAGAGGGGGTGAATAGCCTAATAAAAATTTCTACAACAACACTCAACAAAAGGGTTAGACAATTATGAGGCGAAGCAAGTGTTGTGCTAGCCTACTCAAAATGCAAGCCACCTACCACAATTCTAGTTTAGATAGTGTCTATCCACACAATAGCAAAGACACTATCCTATGTTAGTGTGCTCTCAAAGTCTAACTAAAGAGCCACACCAACCAAGCAAACAAGCTCTTACAACTAGTTACACTAAAGAGCTTGACAACTAGTTTGCAGTAATGTAAAGAGAGTGATCAAGAAGGTTATACCATCGTGTAGAAAAAGAAGCCAATCAATCACAAGAGAGAATTACAATATAGACCAATCACCTCGGAATCATAGGATGAACACAATGATTTTTTACCGAGGTTCACTTGCTTGCCGGCAAGCTAGTCCTCGTTATGACGATTCACTCACTTAGAGGTTCACGCGCTAATTGGTATCACACACCAAACCCTCAATAGGGTGCCGCACAACCAACACAAGATGAGGATCACATAAGCCACGAGCAATCCACTAGAGTACCTTTTGGCGCTCCACCGGGGAAAGGTCAAGAACCCCTCACAATCACCACGATCAGAGCCAGAGATAATCACCACCTCCGCTCAACGATCCTCGCTACTCTAAGCCATCTAGGTGGCAGCAACCACCACAAGTAACAAGCAAAATCCACAGCGAAACACGAACACCAAGTGCCTCTAGATGCAATCACTCAAGCAATGCACTTGGATCACTCCCAATCTCACTATGATGATGAATCAATGATGGAGATGAGTGGGAGGGCTTTGGCTAAGCTTACAAGGTTGCTATGTCAATGAAAATGGCCAAAGATGTGAGCCATAGCCAGCCATGGGGCTTAAATAGAAGTCCCCACAAAATAGAGCTGTTATACCCCTTTACTGGGCACACTGCGCTCTGACCGGACGCACTGGTCATACTGATCGGACCCTGGACCCAGTGTCCGGTCCACTGATTTATGCCACGTGTCACTCTGAGTTAAAACTAAATCATCAGATCACAATGGCTAAGTGCCGACTGGACGCTCCGGCAAAACTGATCGGACCCTGGAGCCTCAGCGTCCAGTCGAGTACAGTAAGGGTCCAAATCTGTTTTTCCTCGACCAGACACAGCCCAGTGTCCGGTGGAGTACCCTAGTTACTGTACTGCCAGGTCAGCGTGACCGGACACAGGCAGTCAGCGTCCGGTGCATTCAGATCCAGCGTCCGGTCACTGGATCGACGCTGGCATCTCCTCTGTCTTCTTCACCCTTACTCAATTGTGCTAACCACTAAGTGTATCACCTCATGCACATGTGTTAGCATATTTTCACAAACATTTTCAAGGGCGTTAGCACTCCACTAGATCCTAAATGCATATGCAATGAGTTAGAGCATCTAGTGGCACTTTGATAACCGCATTCTGATATGAGTTTCACTCCTCTTAATAGTACGACTATCAAACCTAAATATGATCACACTCTCTAAGTGTCTTGATCACCAAAACAAAATAGCTCCTACAAATTATACCTTTGCCTTGAGCTTTTTATTTTTCTCTTTCTTCTTTGAAGTTTAAGCCCTTGATCATCGCCATGCCATCACCATTGTCATGTTATGATCTTCATTAGCTTCTCCACTTGAAGTGTGCTACCTATCTTATGATCACTTGATAAACTAGGTTAGCACTTAGGGTTTCATCAATTCACCAAAACCAAGCTAGAGCTTTCACTGAGGTGGGGCGGGTAGGCGCCGGAGCCAGGGAGGGGCGCGTGGGAGCTCTCAGCATGAGAGCCATCATCCCCGATGCAAATAGAGCTTCTTATGTGATGATTTGTTGCAAAGAAGACACACCATACTGATGATGCATTCCATAGTGTGAGGGGGACTATCTTATTCGTATGAAAAAAATCATATTGATGTTACACAAAGAAGACACACATCATTTTGAGACGTCTTTAAAATCGCCTTATGATCCTGAGATTATGATATATATGTGTGTGTTGTTAGTAAACCTTGTGCACATTTTAGTTAGTAGATGCATGCATGTTTATCCATTCAATTAGTTGTTTTGTCATTCAGTTAGTTCTGCATGCGCATGAGCAATGATTTGTGGTTGCCGTGCACATAGGAGGTAGTGGCAGCGAGAATAGCTCGTGCATGTACCTGGGCAATTGGTTCTGGATGAACATCATGGACATGGGGATGGACACATCATGAACATGGTGTGCGGCTAGGCACCAAGAGCTTTTGCTCTTTGTAATTCACAGAATAAAAGGAATACAGAAAATGCTACAGTGGGTTGCGCAGCACCAAAACCTGAGTTCCAAGTGTTCTTGAGTTTCTGTGTTCCTGAGATTGTCATCGCGAGCTCGCCCAGCGTCAGGAACACTGGTTCAGAGCTAACAATTAGCATTAGAGCTGTGAGAGAGGGCCTAGCGCGCCGCCATGATGTCGCTGAAGCGTCGAGGCTGTTCGCCACCGCTGGCGGGCACGAAGGAGAAGGGCAGTGGCTCCGACAACAAGACTCCACCGCGCACGCTGTCTCCAAGTCGCTCGCCATCGCGCCGTTCATGGACCCACGACGCCCGCCGTCCGAGAACGTGGCGCCCACGGGAAGTCATTGTCGAGCACGTGATCCGGGAGATGGCAGCCTCAGGCAACTGGCCACAGCTGACCAAGACGAACTATGATTCATGGTCACTGCTGATGAAGTTGAAGATGCAGGCTCGTCACCTCTGGGAAGCAGTTGAGGACAACGACGTCAACTTCCACGATGACCATTCCGTGCTAGATGCGATCTGCTCCAGCGTGCCCCAGGAGATGGTGCCCACCCTGGCGACCAAGCCATCAGCCAAGGAGGCATGGGAGGCGATCTGTTCGATGCGCATCGATGACGAGCGCATGAGGAAGTTGACGGCATAGAGTCTCTGTGCTGAGTATGAGCAGATCACGTTCTACGATGGGGAGTCCATCGAGTACTTTGCCCTGCACCTCTCCAACATCGTGCAGAGGCTAGCGATCCTCGGCGACTCGGAGCCGGAGCCAAAGGTGGTGGCCAAGTACCTCTACGTCGCTCGACCAAGGTACAAGCAGCTCGTAGTTTCCATCGAGACCATTCTCAACATCGACACACTCTCCATCGAGGAGGTCACTGGGTGGCTCAAGGTGGCGACCGACGATGAACCATCGCTGGCCCAGGACGTTGCTGGCAAACTACTGCTCGTGGAGGAGCAGTGGCTGGAGCACTACAGGAAGCGGGATAAGGACTCCAGCCATGGCGGATCGAGCTCCAGCGGCCATGGCAAATGTTGGGGAAGAGGCCGCGGTCACGGCACCGACAGCGGCAGTGACTCATGGGCTGGCTCGAACTTGGGCCAAACCATTACCAACGATGCGTGCAAGGCCTGCGGGGAAAAGGGCCATTGGGCCAAGGATTGTTGAAGTAAGAAGAAGGTGGAGCAGGCCCACGTAGCCCAGGATGATGAGCCCACTTTGCTTCTCGTACTTAGTACCATCCAGGAGGAGAGGGTTAGTCCTCATTCCGCAGTGCCGCCACCGGCTACAACTCCGTCGATTCCCCTATCGATCCGCGACAACGACAGCCAGCTCCACTTCACCGAGAGCAAGGTGTTCGCCGCCTTCAACAAATCCGGTGACCGGGACCCGAAGCGATGGGTCCTAGACACAGGCATGTCAAACCACATGTCCAGGGCACGAGCGGCATTCTCTAGCCTCGACGCCTACGTCACCGGCTTCGTTCGGTTCGGGGATGGCTCCACCGCTCGTATCGAGGGGATCGGCACCATCCTGCTGTCCTGCAAGAATGGCGAGCACCATGCCATTGCCAACGTCTACTACCTGCCCTGCCTCACCGCCAACATCATCTCCGTCGGCTAGCTCGATGAGATCGGGTACCAAGTGCTGGTGGAAGATGGCGTGATGCGGGTTCATGACGAGGAGCGGCGACTCCTTGCCAAGATTCACCACAACCTAGGCTGGCTCTACATGCTCGACATCGACATCGCACGGCTGGTCTACCTGGCAGCGCAGGGCGACAAGGAAGCCTGGGTGTGGCACGCCCGCTTCGGCCACCTCCACTTCGTCGCATTGCGCAAGATGGGCAGGGATGGCCTTGTCTGCGGCCTGCCCCTACTCACCCAGGTGGAGCAGGTGTGTGAAGCCTACCTAGCCGACAAGCACTGGTGGTCCCCGTTCCTATAGCACACCCTTGGGCGCTCATCGGAGGTGTTGCAGCTACTCCACGGTGACCTCTGTGGACCTATCACTCCGCCAACACTAAGTGGAAATCGGTATTTTCTCCTACTCGTCGATGACTGCTCTTGGTACATGTGGTTGTCTCTGCTTCCCAGCAAGGATGCTGCGCCCGCGGCGATCAAGCGCATCCAGGCAGCCACGGAACGCAAGTTGGGCAAGCTGGTTCGTGCACTCCGCACGAACAGAGGAGGAGAATTCCTAGTGAAAGACTTTGAGCAGTACTTCACCAAGCTGGGACTTCATGGCGAGTTGACGGCACCGTACTCCCCTCAACAAAACGGCATCATTGAGCACCGCAACCAGTCCATGGTCGGGACCGCCCAGAGCATGCTAAAGGCAAAGGGGCTTCCGAGCGAATTCTGGGGCGAGGCGGTCACCATGGTCGTCTATCTGCTCAACCGATCCTCGTCCAAGAGCGTGGGTGGCAAGACTCCCTATGAGCTCTGGACTGGCAATGTCCCTAGCATTCAACACCTGCGCACGTTCGGCTGCATCGCACACATGAAGGTAACAACGCCAAACTTGAAGAAGCTCGACGACAGGAGCAGGCGTACCATCTTTATCGGCAATGAATCTGGCTCCTAGGCATATCGGGTGTATGACCCGGTGACCTAGTGCGTGCATGTCAGCCGTGACCTGGTGTTCGAGGAGGTGGCGCAGTGGCTTTGGACCTAGGGCCAGCGTAGTGAGGTGGACGACTTTGTCATTGAACACCTGCCATTGCCCGAATCGACCACCACGACAATGACATCGAGCATGACTTCATCGGCCAAAGCAACTGCTACACTTTCGGCCTCACCAGTGTCATCAGTCCACGCTCCACTGGCTCATGGCACAGGGAGCATGACGCCTGGAGCATCATTGGCCCACGCCTCACCAGTGCAAGGCACTAGGAGCATGACGCCGAGCACACTCCCACTGCAGAACATAGACTCAGTGGAGTTCGTGTCGCCACCAGGTGCCGATGTATCGCAGATGTTGGATGCGGACCACAACAACGACACCCCACTTCGGTACCATGACATCAACAATGTGCTCGGGCCAGTCACATCGCCAGGTTTCGCCGCACGGTAGATGGAGGATCTGCAGCTATTGGTAAGCGAGGCCGAGCCGACATAGTTCAAGGAGGCGCTGGATCATGAGAACTAGGCACCACGCCATGCTCGATGAGTTCACCTCTATTGAGGCGAATGACACTTGGAGGCTCGTTGACCCACCACCAGGGGTGTGTCCAATCGGCCTCAAGTGGGTCTACAAGACGAAGCGTGATGAAGCTAGGCTCGTCACCAAGTTCAAAGCCAGGCTTGTCGCAAAGGGGTACGTGCAACGCCAAGGGATGGATTTCGACGAGGTCTTCACACCGGTGGCGCAGCTAGAATCTGTGCAGTTACTGCTGGCCTATGCCGTGAGCGAGGGCTGGTAACTGCACCACATGGATGTCAAGTCGGCGTTTCTCGATGGCGAGCTGCTAGAGGATGTCTACGTAGAGCAGCCCCCTGGGTTCGTGCTCAAGGGGCATGAACACAAGGTGCTCCACCTGATCAAGGTGCTCTATGGTCTTTGCCAAGCCCCATGTGCCTGGTACTCCAAGCTAGACGCCTCGTTGCTCAAGCTTGGGTTCTCTAGGAGCACCTCCGAGCATGCTATGTACCTACGCGGCCAGGGAGCACGACGTCTTGTGGTTGGAGTCTACGTCGACGATCTTGTGATCACTGGTGGCAACCACTCTGACATTGACAAGTTCAAGCTGGAGATGAAGAGCATGTTCCAGATGAGTGATATGGGGCTACTGAAGTACTACCTCGGCTTGGAGGTGGTACAATCTGAGATGGGGATCACTATAAGCCAGAGAGCATATGCAGCAAAGATCTTAGAAGGTGTTGGTCTACCAGGCTGCAATCCAAGCAACACACCAATAGAGCCTAGGTTGAAGCTGAGTAAGTCGAGTTCTGCCCCTACTATTGATGCTACTCAATACAGGTCCATTGTTGGTTCTCTGCGCTATTTGGTGAACTCAAGGCCAGATTTGGCATATTTAGTGGGTTACATAAGCAGATTCATGGAGAATCCTACCACTGAACATATGGTGGCAGTGAAGAGAGTACTGAGGTACATTGCAGGGACTCTTCATTTTGGTTGCCATTATCAGAGGAAGAAGGAGGCGCAGTTGGAAGGTTATAGTGACAGTGACCTTGCCGAAGACATTGATACAAGAAAGAGTACTTCTGGCGTCCTATTCTTTCTTGGCAGAAACGTAATCACCTGGCAGTCTCAAAAGCAGAAGGTGGTGGCACTATCTTCATGTGAGGCTGAGTACATTGCAGCAACTATTGTAGCCTGCCAGGGAATTTGGTTGGCGTAGCTTCTGGCAGAGCTCCAAGACAAGAAGACCAGCATCATCAACCTGAAGATTGATAGTCAGTCGGCCATCCAACTGAGTAAGAACCTAGTTTTTCATGATCGCAGCAAGCACATTGATGTTAGATACCATTTCATCCGTGAATGCGTCGAGGAGAACAGGGTTACAGTTGAGTCCATTGGGACTAAAGATCAGTTGGCTAACATTTTGACAAAGGCCCTGGGACGTGAGCAGTTCTGTGAAACTTCGTTCTAGGCTTGGGGTCATTGATGTACAGAGTGTGCGCAAGGTTTAGGAGGAGATTTGTTAGTAAACCTTGTGCACATTTTAGTTAGTAGATGCATGCATGTTTATCCATTCAGTTAGTTGTTTTGTCATTCAGTTAGTTCTCACTACCGGGCTCAGTGGCTTTGCCGAGTGCCAGGGGCACTCGGCAAAGCCCAATTTGCACTTGGCAAAGGCTTTGCCGAGTGCTGCACTCGGCAAATGACACTTGGCAAAAAATGGGTCGGCAAAGGTGTCTTTGTCGAGTGTTTTTTGTCGGGCACTCAGCAAAGCCTTTGCCGAGTGCTCAACACTCGGCAAAGTTGGAACCCAAAAAAAAACCCAAAAAAATGGGAAAAAAATGGAATTTTTTTTTAATCGGTGGAGGCCCTCACCGGCCAGCGCCCACCCAGGGATTCGAACCCACGACCTCCCCCTGCGCGCGAACCTCCTCTACCACTACACCACACTGTCACTTGTGTCTGGATTCCGTTTTAGTTCCCAACATATTATAATAAACCGAGTGTAAATTGCTTGTTTGAGGCCCTAAACGAATTCAAATAAAAAAGTTGTAAACTACAAAGTTTTATAATTTTTCGAGATCTACACTTTTAGTTTAGGAAGTTTTTCCATCCAAGGTCGTTTATAAAATTTGAATTTCAAAATTTTGAAATTCAAACGCAGTTTTGCATAACAAGATGATTTCAAATAAAAAAGTTGCCAACTACA
This sequence comes from Miscanthus floridulus, assembly GCF_019320115.1. Classification (NCBI taxonomy): domain Eukaryota; kingdom Viridiplantae; phylum Streptophyta; class Magnoliopsida; order Poales; family Poaceae; genus Miscanthus; species Miscanthus floridulus. The sequence goes on from NC_089596.1 coordinate 18,756,229, forward strand.
ATGTTTCATAACTTTTCGAGATCTACAGAGTTTATTTTGGTTGTTTTTCCATCTGAGGTCGTTTGAAAAGTTTAAATTTTAAAATTTTGAAATTCAAACACAGTTTTGCATGACAAGATGATTTCAAATCAAAAAGTTGTCAACTACAATGTTTCATAACTTTTCGAGATCTACCGAGTTTATTTTGGTTGTTTTTCCATCCGAGGTCGTTTAAAAAGTTTGAATTTTAAATTTTTGAAATTCAAACACAGTTTTGCATGACAAGATGATTTCAAATCAAAAAGTTGCCAATTACAAAGTTTCATAACTTTTCAAGATATACAAAGTTTATTTTGGTTGTTTAGTCATCTGTTCATCCGACATGGTCGTTCTAACATTGTTCATAAATCTTATACATCTCTCTTGTAGTTTCATAAACTACAAGAGAGATATGTTAGATTTGTGAACAAATTTACTTTCACTTTGTCATATGAAGAAAAGACCAAAACAAACATTGTACGTCTTGATGAGTTATACAACTTTGCAGTTGAAATTTTTTTCATTTGAATTAATTTACTGCTTCAAAATATGCTTTGAAATTTTCTTTGCCGAGTGTAAAAAAAACACTCGGCAAAGAGCTTCTTTGCCGAGTGTCAAAAAAAACACTTGGCAAATAAGCTTCTTTGTCGAGTGTCAAAAAAAACACTCGGCAAAGAAGCTTCTTTGCCGAGTGTAAAAAAAACACTCGGCAGAGAAACTTTTTTGCCGAGTGTCAAAAAAAGCACTCGGCAAAAAGTTTGAATTTTAAATTTCTGAAATTCAAACACAGTTTTGCATGACAAGATGATTTCAAATCAAAAGGTTGCCAATTACAAAGTTTTATAACTTTTCGAGATATACTTTATTTTGGTTGTTTAGTCATCTATTTATCCGACATGGTCGTTCTAACATTGTTCATAAATCTTATATATCTCTCTTATAGTTTTATACTACAAGAGAGATATGTTAGATTTGTGAACAAATTTACTCTCACTTTGTCATATGAAGAAAAGACCAAAACAAACATTGTACGTCTTGATGAGTTATACAACTTTGTAGTTGAAAATTTTTTCATTTGAATTAATTTACTGCTTTAAAATGTGCTTTGAAATTTTCTTTGCCGAGTGTAAAAAAACACTCGACAAAGAGCTTCTTTACCGAGTGTAAAAAAAAACACTCGGCAAAGAAGCTTCTTTGCCGAGTGTCAAAAAAAACACTCGGCAAAGAGCTTCTTTGCCGAGTGTCAAAAAAAACACTTGGCAAAGACGTCTTTGCCGAGTGCCTAAAAAATAACACTCGGCAAACCACTTGGCACTTGGCAAAGAGCCGGTCTCCGATAGTATCTGCATGTGCACGAGCACTGATTTATGGTCGCTGTGCACATAGGAGGTAGTGGCGGCGAGAATAGCTCGTACACGTACCTGGGCGATTGGTTCTGGATGAACATCGCGGACGCCGGGATGGACACGTCGTGAACGTGGTGTGCGGCCAGCCACAAAGAGCTTTTGCTCTTTGTAATTCACAGAATAAAAGGAATACAGAAAACGCAAAATACGATCTAAGCAGACCACGACAGTTTAAATAAATATGCGACTGAATAAAGGGCTGAAAAAAAACTGTTATATATATTGTTATTCATCAGTACTGTGTGTTTTACAAGGTAACATTCATCGTTGCAGGTTTCATCGGAAATGTTGAGCGCGGCGGGCACTTAGGATTGCACGCTGGGCAGCCAGCCAAGCACTGGTCCCTGGTGCTGTAACAATCGTCATTCGGCCTGTTGTCGCAGCAGTAGCATTTGACCCCATCCCAGCACGTATACTGCATACAAAATTTCACATAGAACTTGCTCTGCACGACTGATGTATCGTTGATGACGACGGCGGCGATAGCTTTTGAACTCGTAGTAGTATCTGCAACGGTGTTTGCATAGCCTGCCGTATGATCTCCAGCCTCGAGTAGTCGTAGGGCGGCACTAGAACCTGTTGAAACACTCGATCGGGGTCTCAAACTATCAACGACAGACATGTACGAGCAGTAACAAGAGCGTCTGGAAATTGACAAGTATATAAGCGGCAGTACGTAGTAGTCCTTGACAAAATAAACGGATATTGGATTACTTACAAAAAGGCATCGTCGACCATCAGAAACCCGAGAAAAGCAGCGAGAACAAGATGGGATGAAGGTTCATCTGACCGCCGCCGCCGCACTTCGCCCGATCAACTCAACGTACAGCTAGAAATATATATAAAATAACTTATTCGCCACTTTGAGTTACGATAATTACTATGTTAATTTATGAGATTATAATAACTCCTTACTAAGTGATTTACTATAACGGTATAGTAAATATCCTATGTGTTATAGTAACCCAACTATCGTAAATATGTATTGACATTATCGTAAATTAGTATATAAAATTATCGTAAATGAATGTGGCTACAAAATAACTTATTGTGTAGCTGGGTACCGAATATACTCTCCCTATATATATAACTACTACCATGTAGCTGACTACAAAATAATTTATTCTATAGCCACTTTGAGTTACGATAATTACTATGTTAATTTATGACATTATAGTAACTCCTTACTAAGTGGTTTACTGTAACGTTATGGTAAATATCTCCATATGTTATAGTAACCCAACTATCGTAAATATGTATTGACATTATCGTAAATTAGTATATAAAATTATCGTAAATAGAGATGGCTACAGAATAACTATATATGTGTGTGTGTTCATTGTAAATTTTGAGCTCAGGAAAGATTAAGAGCTCAAGATTAAGAGCTCACTTGTTGTTCGTGCAGTTTTACAGTAATATTCAACCTTTATCACCCTTCGCAACGCACGGGCTAGTAAAACAAAATGGCCTCTGAGGCTATGAAATATAATCTGTTTGGCATAGCTCAACTTTACTAGTAAAGCTATTTTTTATGGAAAAACAGCTTCATGAGCAATATTTTAAGTGAAGCTGAGCTGTTTTGAAAAAACTGTTTGGCAAAACAGCTTCACCAACAACTTCATATATGGAAAGAGAAGAGAAATGAGGAAGAGTGCTAGGATAAGCTACTTTTTTTCAGCTTTATCCCAACTCATATATTTGTGAGAGGGAGAGAAAAACGACTTCATGGGTGAAACTGTTTTAGAAATAAGTGTCTGATAAATAAAATAGCTCACAACAGTTCATAAAGATGTTGTGAACTGTGCCAAACAGGCTCTGGCTCTTATGCAGCACGAAATGTGAGAACTAAACAACCACCCTGTTCGCTTGATCGTTTCTATGCCTTATAAGCTAACTGATATTATTTTATTGTAAGAGAAAAATACTATATCATAACTGATAAAATTGCCACGAACAGGATGCACATCTCCCATTCTCCGGGCAATGGACGAGATGCGGCTTAGGTGAGGGGCGAGGACCCACACCAGCGGAGGGGGTGGTGGGGCCTGATGCTTCGGCTAGGTGGGAGTCGGGGTGAGCACGACGACACACAAGTACAGAGGAAGAAAGTGATTGCTGGATCGTCCGATTAAGATCACACAAATTAGATTCATCGCGTGAGATCAAGCCAAAAACAGAGGCACCTGTCAAATAGAGTAGCATGTCCTGAATCAAGAGAGAGTTTCGGAGGCCTGCCTAATCGATAAAATTAATGAGCTCTTACTACTTGCAATGCCACGTGGAAGGACATACACTGCACATATATAGCTTAATTCAAACGTTACCAGCCTATAAAAAACAGCTTTTTTCCACTATACAGACATCTCGAGAAAGGGTTTAACCAGCGGCAAAACGGGAAAATGAGTACCTGAATTCCATGAGCCGGCGTTGGGTTATCTGACCGAAACTGGGAATGACAATAAAATGAATGAACTCCTATGTTTGAGAAAAGCACAGACCATAGTAAATAGAATGGATCATGGAAGTAGGAATGCTTGATCAAGGGCGTGGACTGTTAGGATGGGTCATGGGTGTCTGCTGCCGTGCTGCGTGCCCTCAGGACGACTTCCGAAATCCGTACAACCTCTGTAGTGCTGGCTCCCTGACACCAGAGTGGATATCAATGGCGGACTATTAGGATGGTTTGCCCAGTTGCTCATGGAGGAGTACAATTTGCCGAAGAGTGCTAGGAGGGATGTCATGTTTCTCAAGGTTGAGCTGGAGAGCATGCACGCTGCTCTGCTGAAGGTGGCCCAGATGCCACGGGACCAGCTCGACGTTCAAGTCAGGATTTGGTTCGCGGATATAAGAGAGTTGTCTTACGACATGGAGGATGCTGTCGATTGCATTATGGTGCGAAGCGAACCCTCTTTTGGCAAGATCACCGATACTTTCATGTTAGAGTTCAGGAAGGCTAAGGCTAAAACCCAATTAACCAATCTGATCATTGACATGAAAAAGAGGATCAAAGAAATAGCCGAGCGACGTGATAGATACAGGATTGATGGCCTTGTTGTTAGTGCTGTCAGGTACAAGGTCGATAGTGTTGTTGCTACTGCACCTCCGACAATGACCGTTGACCCTCACCTAATGGCTCTGTTTAAGAATGAGAAAGACCTCATCGGCATCGAGGGTCCTAGGGATGAAATAATCCAGATGTTGGCAGAAGGAGGTGGCATATCGATGAATCAGATGAAAATACTTTCCATTGTTGGTTCAGGAGGATTGGGCAAGACAGCTCTTGCCAGCATGGTGTACCAGGAACTTCAAGCGCAGTTTCATTGTATGGCTTTGTTTCAATCGGCCTTAAACCTGACATGAAGAAAAATTTTAAGGAGATGGCACATCTACTTGGCATGGAAAATTATGGCGACATCCCAGACGAAGAAAAGCTTATGGATAAAATTAGAGATTGTCTTCAGAACAAGAGGTATGGACAAACATAATCATGCGTTTTCTTAGTTGCAATATTTGTTGTCCAATAAGTCAAATCAAAGTGTTTGATGTAACTCCTTGTCTTACATATTTTCTTGTGCTTCTACCAAGTATCTGTTGTGTGACTGTTAACCTATTTAGTTCTGCCACTTAGACTATTGTTTTTCCTTGATTTCTTCTTTATTTTTCCAATCATCATAGCCTGTACGAAATCTTTGAAGTATATAACTTGTTTTTTGTTCAATTTTGGTTTGTAATATTGTGAACTTACATAGTTTATTTGTGGGGGGATGATGTGGAACCCTGCATGTCTTTACGGAAGGCCAGTAATTGTTTCCAGGGCTGTGTAGTTACATTTTAGTCATTAGATGTTAGCTGCCATTGTTGTTTTCTTTATTATATCTAGTGTTACTCCATGATATGTGGTCTTGCTTGGTCGTCTTCTTAAGAATCCATGAAAATATAAATAGAAAACCATACTGGTTGGTTACGTGGTTGCCTGCTGCCATTGTTACATATAAATAGAAAGCCATTCATGGAAATTTGATAATAAGCCTCATAGCTAGGTTGTTGCTCTTTGCTCAGGTTCCAGACTTAGCATGCCAATTGATTATTTCACGTCTTTGACAATTCTGCCCCTATCTTATTTTACTTCTTTTCTTTTTCTCATTCTTTCTCCATCCTTCATCTTGAAGGACAATATTTAGAAACGGAAGATGAAAAAGCCAGATCTGTGCTGGATGGTGCAAGAAAGGACTCATGTTGATGTCCGGTCTAATCCTTCATGCTATTTGGATGCAGTGCAATGCTTGGGTATTGACAAATGTGAAGAATAAATCTAATTGCTTTCACACTCAAAACAAAACCTGTGATAAACTCTTACTCTATGGCTTATATATTAGGATTTGTATGATTCTTGGCATTTCTTCCTAATCTACAGAGATGAACTCCTGCATGATCTAAAAATAATCCCACTGTGGGACTACTAACATATGTGTCGTTTTCCCCACATATGATGATTTAAATTGAGTTAAATGCACTAGAGTTCCACTAACTTATGAGGAGGTTTCGGTTAGGTCCATCAACTTCCAAAGTGGTTTTTTGGGTCCATAAACTTTGTATGTCGTATCACTTAGATCCATACTTCTCCACGCGGACTTCTCATGCTGACGTGGCATGTTGACATGTCCTTCTAAAGCAGCTCTTGGCAATGCATTTTGTCAAACAGCCTGTGGGCGAGCGCCACTGCCTCGGCGCCGAACATAGGATGCACCGCGCGCCTTACGCGCTGCAGGCCACGTGCGCTAGGGTGTCGTAGAAGGCCGCGTTCCCGCCGGGCGTCGACCGCGCCATGCTCGCGGACCTCCTGGAGCACGCTAACTCGATGGAGTCGCGTCCTCCTGCTCCTGGACAGCGGCGGTAGCCGGCTCTTCTTGGGCGAAGCCGAGGCCAGCGACGCCAACGCCGCCGCGGCAGAAAGACACGTCAGCATGAGAAGCCCGCGTGGAGAAGTATGGACCTAAGTGATACGGCATACAAAGTTTATGGACCCAAAAAGTCACTTTGGAAGTTGATGAACCTAACCAAAACCTCCTCACAAGTTAATGGACCTCTAGTGCATTTAACTCATTTAAATTTATTTGAACACATTTATCATGGGCTAATTTGTCCTCCTAATAACAAATATTTATCTTTATTATTGTTGTTGAGTCTAACTCTGTTCCCATGCTTTGTTGGCAAACTTTGGTAGGTTCCTCATCGTAATTGATGATTTGTGGAACAAACAAGACTGGGATAAAATTGTGCGCAGCTTGCCTGTTAGTGATTGTGGCAGCATAGTGATCACTACAACTCGTGTTAATAGCATGGCTGAAATTAGTTGTTCAGGCCCCAACAAGTTGATATATGAAATTAGGCATCTTGGGTACCTAAATGCCAAAAGCCTGTTCCTAAAGAGATGCTTTGGCTCTGATGAGGTTAATTGCCCTGATGCACTTACAGAGGTTGTTGATGAGGTCTTGAAAATGTGTGGTGGAATGCCTTTAGCAATATTAAGTATTGCTTCGTTGCTCGCAAGCAGAGTAACCTCAAAAGAGTCATGGCAGGATATGATTAATTCTATATATTCTTTGGAAGGAGATGCTGAGTTCTTTACAGTCTCCACGAGAGGATGTTCCAGGTTTGGAAGACTTGAGAAGGATCCTATCAATGAGTTGTGTCAACCTTCCTGGCAATCTGAAGACCTGCTTGCTATACTTAGCTATGTCCGCTAAGGAACAAAGCATTGAGAGGGATACTTTGGTTAGTAAATGGATTGCAGAAGGATTTATCCCTGAAGAGGAGGGGTCCAGCCATGAGAAATTGGCTGCTTGTTACTTTGATGATCTCATCAACAGGAATGTGATTCAGCCAGTGGAATATGGTAACTGTCTTGGAAAAGGAACCTTTGAAGTTAGCTATATGATGCTCTATGTTCTTAGGTTGATATCACACTATGAGCAGTTTGTTACCTTTTTGTCTGACTTTCGTATTTCAGGGCCAGATGTGATCCCTGTCCGCCTGTCTATCCAAAGTTCTGGTTCAGAACATTCTGTTGACACTGAAATGATGGATCTATCCCATGTTCGTTCAATAACTGTGCTTGGTCCCGCAAAGTCAGTTTCCTTTAAGCATTTGGAGTATTTACATGTGTTGGATATAGATGGATGTGAGGATTTAGACAATACTGATGTTGATCTTATATGCCGAATGAACCTGCTGAAGTACCTAAGTCTCAAGCAGACGAAAGTCACTGTGCTTCCTCCACAAATTGGAAGCCTGCGATAACCTGGAGTATCTAGATGTAAGGCGGACCCGAATAGTAAATCTCCCTTCACAAATAGGGAAACTGCAAAATCTCAAGACTCTGGATGTAAGGCAGACACAAGTGAAAGAGCTACCAAGGGAACTTATTCAGCTTCCTAAACTAGCACATCTGTTTTTCGGTCAATGTACATTACATGGAGGAGCTAAGTTACCTGTGGGAAGTAACCTGCCAAAGTCAGTAAAGAAGCTCGGTATTGTTGATTCAAGAGAATGCTCAGAAGGTATCATGGAGGAGATTAGCGAGCTCAGCGAAGTAATGGAGATTGAAGTAGTGTTGTATGATGGACCTGCTGACAAGAAACAAAATGATAGGCTACTGTCTTCCATAGGAAAATGCAGTAATCTGCAATCTCTCACAATTTATGGTGATTCTAATCCGAGCGATGAGCTTCCTGCACCTCCTGTTTTCCCTCTACTTGAGAAGCTAAAGGTGGACGAAAGATTTGCTAAAGTTCCTAGGCGGATTGAAACTCTGGGAGTTCTTAATCTTCTAGATATGAGGGTTGGTTTGATCTCCCAACCACAGTGGCCCAACAACCATTTGGGCCTTGACCTCGCGCCCTGATCGGGGGCGCCCAGTCCATCTATAGCTGACGGGCCCCCGTCACACTACGCATTAAATAGAGGTGCGGCCGGCGGCTCTCAGTACGAGATTCGCCTGAGCCGTACGCCCCACCTAGAAACCCTACTCCGATCTAACAGAGGGGCGCAGCCAGTAACGGGAAGCACCGCTGCCGCCACTGCACTGCGCCACCACGGTCTTCACTGCGTCGCTCTCTCTTCTCCGACCGTCGCTGCCTAGCGCAGAACTTCACCGATGAACCTGATGGCCGGATCCCCTACTCAATGGATGGTCAATGCCTAACCCTAGCTCTTCCTCTCCCTCTCTGTTCCTCTCCATTCACACCATTACTACGAGAAACCCAATGAAACCCCACTGATCTACAACTAGATGATCCAAAGAGTCCTAACAATGGTATCAGAGCCAGTCTAGTTCGTAGATATGGATCAGGGAAAGAAAAACAAATCAAACCCTAACCCTAGCAGTTCGCCAGCCTAGGGTGTAGATCTAGGGTTTTCCTAATCAAAAGCAAAGAAAAACAAAGAAAAGAAAAAAAAACGGATTAGATCTTTTGGATCTGAGCAGACAGAAGGGGTTCCTTAACCCTAACCCTAACTGGGTGAAGATAGAAGGGGCTCGGCCTCAAGACCGCTTGATCCGAACCCTAAACCCGTGATCTCGAATCAAGAAAGAAAGGACGGATTGGCAACCCTAACCCTAACTGTGATCTCGGAGCAAAGAAAAGAAGAAAGAAAAGAAAGAGAAACGAACTTCGGTTCGGAGAAAATGTAACCCTAACCCTAACCCTAACTTCAATCCCCACACTGCAAATCGGTTCAATCCGAACACAAAAGAGAACCAAATCTGATGGGGAAGAAGGGGAAGGGGTAGCCTACCTCGTCGTGCGCCGGGGAGACCTTTTGCCGACGCGGGAGAAAAAGACCGAACCGGGGGAGCTGTCCGCCCGGGCTCGGCCAAAGAAGCGCCGCGGCCAGGCCGCTCGACGGCGGCGCGCTCACCCGCTGGGGAGCGCGCACGCCGGCGAGGGGGCCGGCGACGGCGCCAAAGCTCCTCTCTCTCTCGTCGGCGCTCACTCTCGCTCGGGCGATTCAGGACTGAGAAGGGGAGAGAGGAGAAGGACGAAATGAGGCTAGGGTTCTGGGGTTGCCGGCCGCGACGCCGGTTTTTGTTCGGGCGAAGAGGCCGGGCGACCGTCGGATGAGCGCGGACGGTGGAGATGAAGCGGGCCGCGTTGCGGCCCAGGCGGGATAGAGCGCGAGGCAGAATTCCCGGCCCAGGCCCAGGTTGCGGCCTGGGCGTGGGGGAGCGCGCAGGAAGACGCCTGCAGCCGTGGGCCGTGGGCCGTTTGCGCTGCTATGGGCCGAAATGGCCGAACACAGTGAAATTGAATTCGTTTTATTTTTTCCAGAAACTTTTGATACATATTTGATGAATTACAATGTCCAACTCTGCACGATTTTGGTCCAATGACAATTTTGTTCAGAGAAAAGTAAAGTTCTATAAAGTTTCTGAAAAAATAATAATGAGAATATTTACGTTTTCCGCTACAAAGTTAAAGGTTTATTGTCTTCTAATTTGAAGAGCAGTTATAGTTATTCAGTAAATGATGAAAAGTTTATCCTCCAGTTAAAATTGGAACCAACTAGAAAAAATTTTAATTGGAGGAATAGTCGGTTGATAGTTAAGATAAATTATAATGTTGTTATTTTCTGACCAACGTTGATGATAACAATATTATAAGTTTATTTATGAGTTGATAGTTAAAGTTAAATTATGGTATTGTTATTTTCTGACCAACGTTGATGATAACAATATTATAATTTTCTAAGTTTTATGATTAAAGTTTAAATCTCAGATGAATTTTGCATCAAAGTGACCAATTTTCAGAGAATAGATAAAGATCAAAGAATGCTCTTAAACTAGAGAAATGTATTTTCATGTTTCCGCTGCAATGAATTTGATTGTCTTCTAATTAAATTCGAACCAACGGGAGAATTTAATTTTGAGGAGCCGTTCTATATTTTTAAGATTATTGAATTTCTATACGTTAATTCCATTTCTGCCCAACGATGATGTGGAATTAATGTAGAAGAATGATGTTTTATTCTATTTCTGCCCAACGGTGATATAGAATAGAACATAAAGATTTCAAAGTTTAATGAGCATTATTGTTGAATATTTTTCAGACAAAAGACCTCCATACTTTCATTCTTGAAGGCAGTAAGAGAAATAAGCTTGGTACTTTTGACTCAGATAATGAAATGCTTAAGGGCAAGTTATGTATGAAAGAATGCCATTGCTTAAGGGACTGTGTTCTCTTTAAAGAATGGCTTCAAAAGAAAAGAATTCTAGGATATTGATCCAAGAAAAGAGATAGATCAATGAGAGTCTTCATTGAGAAATGTCTTTTATGTACTCTCTGTGAAGAAGAATTTATTTTCAGTTTCACTTATGAGAGTTGTAAAAGTCATATACATGTTTAATTTGACTAACATTGGATTAAACATGTGTGTTAAAAGAATATTCAGATTTATTTCTAAATTTAATAATTGAACACGTGCCAATCCTGGCAATTATGTCCGTTCAAGGGAATATCTCGCATGGCGGGAAAAAGTTTGTGATAGTACCCACATGGCGGGAAAAGTTTGAGAAAATACCCGCATGATGGGATAAAGTTGGCATAGTACATATGTTAACCAATCTTGCATGGTGGGAGAGTTTGACATAGTACTTATCCCGCATGGCGGGAGAAGGATATGATGACTCATGTGCTCTAAGTGTATTCCGCACATGGAGAGAAGTTTGGGGTAGCTCTTATGCTATCCTAGAATTGACCGTACACTCTGATTGTGTCATGGTCATTAAGTACTCAATGAGTTTAAGAACAAAAGAAAGTGGCATGTGAACCAAAAGATAAGAATGATATGCAAGCGTGACTTGCAGAAGTATTAATAATAATAGACTGTTGAGTTTTGAAGTGAAATGAGGAAAATGTACTCCCATACGAATTTTGTTTGCATGATGTAATCATGTGGATGAAGTAAGTAATCAAAGTTTCCTCATTCACAAGAGTTCAGAATATTTCAAAATTGTGGTAGAAAAGTTCATACCACATTTGGAGGGGGAGAAATGTAAAATTAATTATGCATACTATGCATTGAAGGTAAAAGTGATCTATAAAAGATGAATGTGATCGTTGAGGGAGTAAGACGGTCATAATAATGATACCCATAAAGTAAAGAAATAGCTAAATTCCTGGACCTTTTATAGTTCCGATAGGAAGATAGCACAGTCCTCTAGTATTCATACTGGACGACGCCATATGAGTTTTTAGCAGATTAAACCCAAAATAAGAAATTTGAAGATACACCATCTTTACAGAAGATGGAGTAATCTGGGGGAGCTTGGTATGTAGATACCTAAAGCTTGAATAGAAGTGGGATTACATATCCACTACAGTGTTTTAGAGCAACAAATTGCTTAATACATGTTGATGTTGTATGACATATACAACACCTGATGTTAGCTCTTAAAGAAGATGAATAAGTAAACAAGGATCTTGTGATACAAGAGGCTATAGAACATTTGCCTTTTGGCAATAAAGAGCAACAATAGCCCCATATGAAAGAAGTGCCACGAGGCCCCAGAAGGTCTCAAAGAATAAGAAAGAAATTCAAATGGAGGATAATTCCACCTCATTTGAAAAGTCATGAGAGGCGTTCACTCGTCTAAATGGCAAGAAGCAAAGGAAGATGAAATGAAATCGATAAATACCAACGATGTTTGGGACTTAGAAGAAATTCCCAATGGAGCCAAAACAGTAGGCTGTAATGGGTCTACAAGACAAAGGTGACTCCAAAGGGAATATAGAAAGATATCAAAAGAAAATATTGAAAGCTATAAAGCGCCACTTGTGGTGAAATGATTTACACAAAGAGAAGGAATAGATTATAATCAGAACGCAAGGATTCTTTTAGAATCATAATGGTGTTAGTGGCACATTACGATTTACAGTTACATCAAAAAGATATAAAGACACATTCCTCAACGGGGATTTATGTGGAAAAGTTTACATGGCACAACTCAAAAGGTTTTGTCGTGAAAGGAAAAGAATATAAGGGATGTTGCCTGAAGAAATCCATTTATGGATTAAAGCAAGCTTCAAGACATTGGTACTTGAAGTTTGACAGTATAATAGAAAGTTTGGGGTTTTAAAGAGAATATAGAGGACAATTGTATTTATGCAAAGTTTAAACATGGGAAATTTACTTTCCTAATCCTGCATGTGGGTAGCACCTTACTCGCTAGTAGTGGTGTTAATCTACTGTTGGAGAAGAAACAGTTCTTGTCCTCAAGTTTCAATGAGAATGATCTTGGTAAAGCGTCATTCGTTCCAGGAATTGGAACTTACCGAGACAAAAGGAAAAGGGGTATTAGAACTATCTCAAGTGTATACTTAGAGAAGATTATAAAGAAATAAAGTATATCTGTGAATATACTTGCGCCTGTTTCTATAGTCAAGGGTAATAGTTTTCGGAACTTTCAGTGTTCCAAGAACGAATGTGAGATCGATCGAAAGGACGTCCTATATGCTTCAGCTGTTGGAAGCTTAATGAGTGCTTATAAGTAAAAACTTACCCTGACATAGTTCATGTATCCGGAATGTTTTGGCAGAAGTCCAGTCCAGATATAGATCACTGGAATGGAGTTGAGAATGTTTTATAATTGTGCAAAGACTTATAGGCCTCATGGTGAATAAGAAAGATTAAGTACTCTCAAATAGTTGTGGGTACAAATATTAAATTTTGGCGAGATGTTTAGTGAAACCCACATAGTAGCTAACACTCGCAGTTGGAGTTTTATTGTGGAAAAGCTCCAAAGAAATAGTTGTGGTGTCATCAAAGATGCATACCCACAGTATAGCTTGTTATGAGGCTTAAGGACAGGCGAAATGATTAAAAGAACTTACACCCGGAATTGATAATGGTATACAACAGCAATAACCATTTAAGTAGTTCGCTCCTATAACAACGGGTCAAGTGTGCTGCCAAACACATTGACGTTAAAGTTATACGTTGTGAAGGAGAAAGTCCAGAATCATACTAAAAGTATTGAACATAAAAGTAACAAGCAAGTGCTTGCGGATCCGCGTACAAAAGGCTTACCACCTAGTGTGTTTAGAGAACACACAGTCGACATGGGTTTATGGTATAGCCTATGATTTCTGGACAATAAAGGGCCCAAAGTTAAAGAATCTGTTTCAGAACAGAGACGTGTATTGTAGTTGTTAAATCTATCGGCGATTGATCGTGACGATGAAGCATGCTCTATGCACTAATCTGTGATGGAACAAATAAAAGTGAAAGGGATTAAAGTCAAAGTTTAAAGTTAAAGTATGAGTTGAGATCAAGGGAGAGAATGTTGGTTTGATCTCCCAACCACAGTGGCCCAACGGCCATTTGGGCCTTGACCTCGCGCCCTGATCGGGGGCGCCCAGTCCATCTATGGCTGGCGGGCCCCCGTCACACTGCGCATTAAATAGAGGTGGGGCCGGCGGCACTCAGTACGAGGTTCGCCTGAGCCGTACGCCCCACCTAGAAACCCTACTCCGAACTAACAGAGGGACGCAGCCAGTGACGGGAAGCACCGCCGCCGCCACTGCACTGCGCCACCACGGTCTTCACTGCGTCGCTCTCTCTTCTCCGACCGTCGCTGCCTAGCGCAGAACTTCACCGATGAACCTGATGGCCGGATCCCCTACTCAATGGATGGTCAGTGCCTAACCCTAGCTCTTCCTCTCCCTCTCTGTCCCTCTCCGTTCATACCATTACTACGAGAAACCCAATGAAACCACAATGATCTACAACTAGATGATCCAAAGAGTCCTAACACTGTAAACTAGAGCCAAATGATCTCAGGATACTTGGAAAACTACCCTGCCTAAGTAGTCTTGCACTTGCACTGGTGGCCCTCCCAGGAGAACAAGTAATCATCACCAAGAGTGCAGGATTCCTTAGGCTTGAGGTTTTCACTTTTGACTGTCGTGTGCCGTGGGTAACCTTTGAGCAGGAAGCTATGCCAAGTTTGAAACACATCCGGCTAAAGGTCTATGCTTGCCAAGCTGGTAAAACTCCTTTAGGTATAATACACCTTCAGAGTCTCAACAAGGTTACCCTCCATTACTCTTCACAGTATGCATGCAGTCACGGTGTCATGGAGACGGTCGCTGTCATGAAAGAGGCTGCTGCCAGCCATGCCAATCTGATTGTGCTTTCGATTACTGACAGCTATGAATTTTTCCGGTCCAACTCATGGGATGGCCAAGAAATTTTCCCATCCAACACATATATTGACACGGACATTATTGGAACTGAAATCAAAGAGCTAGATTCCGTGTGACTACTTTCTCGTGGTATATTTCTCAGAGTTCGTAAGTTCCATTTATAGCCTATATAAATGGAACTTACGAACATGTGCACTATATCACATGTTTTCTCACTTAGCCCTCTGTCTCATTTTGTTTTCAGGTTTCGATGAATGTTGGTATGCAACGTCTCCAGTCTCCTCATTCTTATGCCGGATGCAGTGATTTGTTTTCCTAAATAATTAATAAAGTGCGCCGAGAGTGTTTTCTGTGAGCACATGCCCACCCTGGTTTGACCTTTTATATAATCGGGTGTTAATTCAGTCATCATGATTTGATAGCTAGATCTGGCAAGTGCTGCGTCCAGCTTTCTGATCCATCGATCAAACCACATTTTTGCTTGTTGGATCTGCCATATATTGTTACATTCAGATCAAATTCCAAGATTATCTGACAGCTCTGAGATGTGTCAGATCTCGGCCGTCAGGGGTGGGCATTTGCCCATGTGCTCAGAGTATTTCTGAAGTGAGCCTATTACAAGTAATCAAGGTGATGCTGGCATCAGCTTAATCTTTTCGAACTGTACAACAATGTGTTTTTCCCGGCAAATAATGTATGACTTGATCAGCTAGCAACGTGTGACACTGACTGCTTGCGAAGCTTTCTGTATTTGCGTTATGATGTTTGTTATAACTGTGGGAACTGATATTATGGAACGAGCTACCAGGTCCATTCTATTATGGAACAAGAGGTCCCCGCTAATAAACAGAGAGAAAGGTATATAAGAACTATTCATAGTGCTAAGTTTCATTTCATTGTTTCTAAGGTACCACATTATCTAAAGAGGCTTAAGTTGATGGATGAAACAAAGGTACCTTAATGCACATTTTTGTTCCACGGTTTCCTACGCTAGTTGTAACATTTTTGCTTGAGTGCAGGAATAGAGTTGGGTGGTTTGAATTCAAACTTCGTTTGAATTTGAACAAATTTGCAGAATCAGAAAATTTAAAAAGGTTTTCTTTTTCCTTCTCTCCCTCCCCGTCTTTCAGCCTGCAGCCATAGCCGGCCCGGCCTGCTCTCCCCCCTTTTCTTCTTCTTCTTTGCCACGCGCGTAGACCTCTCTCCCCCTAGCGCCAGCGCCACCCCGCTCTTGGGCCGCTCGGCCCAGCTCACCCACGCCAGCAGCCCCGCCTCCGGCAGCCGCTGCCCGCCCGGCCCCGTATGCCAGTGCTGTTGTTGACCGCTTGGGCCCCACTCGTCAATTCACCTAGCCCTGCTGCCGTCTTGGCCCTATCTGGCAGCGACCCGCGGCTCTTCCCCTACCTCCAGCCAAATCGGCGCCGCCGCCGTTTCCCCTCGTTGGAAACCGTCACTGGCCACTCAGCCCACCCCCATCAGCCGAGTGGAGCACCCAGCGACCACTAGCCTCCCTCCCTGGTCTATAAAGCCTAGGCCCCGACCTCCCTTTACCCTCCTTTCTTGTCCCGCATCGCACACGCCACCGCCTCTCGATTGCCGTCTCCGGCGACCCTCCGTTGCTGTCATCGCCTCGGTGAGCTCCCCACCGACGTCGTGCTCTCGGTTGAGTTCGTCGTAGCCTCCGCAATCCCCTAGTGCCCTCCCCTTCGCGAACCGAGGCCGGGAGTGCTGCTCTGGCTGCTCGCCGGCGTGCTCCGGGCCGCTCCCATGGTGCGCCACCGCGGAGATCGGCCGCCCTGGTGGCCAAGCCCTCCACAACCGCCCGGCTCCGTCCATACATGCGTGGACGGCCACGAGCCCAGCCAACCGGATGCCAACGCGCCGTGTCGGCGTCCGCCTGGCAGCAGCCACGCGTTTTGCGCTAAGGCCCCTACAGTTTGCGAAAATCAACCCGCCGTCCTGCCAGTGCAAAATCTCTTGCACTAGCATGTAGATTTAGGTCCTGTTTTTAGCAATTTGAACCCTAATGTTTCTGGTTTTTGAACCTGCAGACCAGAGGCTTTGCTTTTATGTAGCAGTCCCTCTGATTTTAGTTTTATCACGTTTTATGTCTCGGTTTTAGTATATAGGCCCTTAGAGAAAATGAATTTATTTCCAAAAATGCCACTGAAAATGGTTTAGTTCATATCTGCAAGCGCACATATTACCATTCTAGAATTTCACCGAGAGTATTTCAGGTATCGTTATTTATATTTTACCACAAGGAGGAACGGTGGCAATAAGGAGATTGATAAATTTATACTTGTATAAACTTATACTTTAGGCAAGATCAAAACCTTGTCTCTTGGTTTCTTGCAGACATACAATGGCAATTTTGCTTTGAATTATCTTATCTCTGATTGAGTTCCATTTTTATCAGAGTTAATGCTCCTTACATTCCAGCACACCACATTCCAAGTCCAGTTGTTCATAATTGAGAAACAATAAAAAAAACTAGGGAAAGCAGAGCCAAGACTAGCAAGGCACCCAAAGGAAAAAGAGGCAGGGAAGAAAAGCACCACACATAAATAAAGGAAATAGATAGAATAAAGGCAGAAGCAACAATTAACAATATAGTACTAACAACATAACACCGGAGAAGCACTGACTAAGTTAAAACAAGAACTTAAAAGGGAACTAAGACAGAAAGCAAGCCATGCAAAAGAACCAATGGAAATATGAAAGTGCATTTGCCCCCGTTGTGGGTTTTGGTGTATTGATGACATCCAGATTAGGGACTAATGAAGTTTTATTGAGATATATTGCAACTTTAGTCCCACGAAAGATTTAAAGTGATGTTTTAGATGAAATGGTGTCCCCCAATTCTTGAAGATTAAAAGGCGGTCGTACTCAAACGCTCTTCATGGATATATATACTTTATGATTTTGTGTTTAGGATTGTCATACTACTAAGAGGGATGCAAATTTAGGTGGTTTGAAGAAAATAGAGTGCTCAAGTATAAGTTTAAAATGAAAAGAGAGATACTCTAGCACTTCACGAACACTTAGAAACATTTCTTGTGACCTTGGTTGTCGGAAGTCCCGACAGGTCCCGGGAGTTCTGGGAGTCAGGAGTCCTGACTTCTACCAGAAGTCCCAGCGCCTGGGGACTTAGCAGCCCGCTCGATTGACCTCTTGCAGTGCGCCGAAACTCCCGATGTTCGTCGGAAGTCCCGACCGCCGAAAGTCCCGGCTTCCATTGAGAGTTCCGGCATTGGCTGTGTTAGTCCCCTTGACCATGCTGTTGAGTGTGTTATTTATAGGTGTTGGAAGTCTAGCGATCTGTGCCGGAACTTTTGACACAGATCTGAACGGTTAGAGTTTGCCTTAGAGTATAAATAGCCATCTCATCTCTTCTAACCGTTACCCACTCATTCATTGCGACCAAACTCCGGTCAAAATAGCTCCCTAGCATTCAAGGCTCTCCTCTCCTCTCCCCTTTGCTCCCAACTTCGATTCCTTCAAGGATTTGAGTGAAGAGAAAGTGGATTGAGTGACAAAATCATCTAAGCAAGCTTGAGCACTCACGATTTCTTCATCAAGCCGGTTGGATTTGCATTTGTTACTCTTGGGGCTTTGCCCCTAGCTGGCTAGGCATCTCTCAAGAGCTTTCATCTTGTGGAAGAGCCTTGGGAAGTTTGTATTACCCTTGATTTCTAGTGAAGAACTCAAGTGACCTTTGTGGTTTAATTGAGAGAGGCAAGGAGGTCGAAAAGACTTCGACCTTTTTGGTCATCTCAACAAGGAGGACGTAGGAGCTCCTTTGTGGGGTTGCCAAACCTTAGGATAAATCGTTGTCTCTGCGTGCTTGTTGTTGTATTATTTGCAATTACTTATTCTTGGTTGTCTCCTTTCCTCTCTATCTATTTCCTAGGGTTTGGACCCAATCTAAAGAGTGGAGTCATTTCGACATCAAGGGACTGGCCCTACATCTCTACCAAACCACTAGAAAGTGGGGTTGTAAGCAATTTCATTCTTAAAGTTCATATTGTCATTGATTTCATAGTTCACGTAGGAGTCGAAAGTTTAGCCAGTTTACGTCGGAACTTTCGGCCGTCGGAACTTCTGGCCCAAACTGTCAGAAGTTCCGACAGCGACTGACATTTGAACTTTAGTTTGTGTTGTAAAATTCTAGATATGTCTATTCACTCCCCTCTAGGCATTGTGAGATCCTTTCAAAATAACATAAGCCCAGCTTCTATTATTGGAAAGGGACCACTTAAGCTTCAAGTTTGTCTTTCTTTTTTCAAATACACATGAGGGTTTATCCTTCTTGTCATTTGGGTCTTGTCTTTGTTCTTGTTCCCCTTGCTCATGTTGTTGCTTTTCCTCAGTATTCTTTCTAATGGAAGGTATAGTATGCCCGAATGGAAGAAAAAAAACTCCCTACCATTTTTTTTCTTTCCTTCTTCCACCTTTCATATTCCAAAATAGCATTCACTCCAGGGAAGGGAAGACTAAATTCGGGTGAAATAACTCCCCCCACACACACATTAAAAATTCTAGTCATGGTCATTTTATCCTGGATTTGAAGTTGACTTGTAATGGAGTTGCATTGATTTTTCCTGTAACTCCTGTGTAGAATAGGTATTCCTAAAAATCCTAATGTGAAACTCCTATAAAATATCTATTTTTTTACAATTCCTATAGTTTATATAGGTGTGGAACTACTCTAAATACTTTTTAAAAACAAGTTGCATGCATATTCACAAAATTCGGGTGCGGGAGGGAAAAGTTTCACTTGGGTCCTTCTTAATTCTTTCCAATTTGGTTAGGAGAAGTAGACCAATATGTTGTATTGATATGATTAAAATAATATTGTGTGGAATACCAACTCTTATTGTGTAGTCATGCTCAGTTGAGCATTGGAGGTCATCATCGTATCATTAGGTGTTTTCCGATTTTAATTGTCAATTTGACAATCCCCCATTTTGACTTTGTTTTCGAGTAAATGTGAAATCAAAGTAGTTATAGGCCTTTTCCAACCATTTTCTTCTCCACGATTTTGTTTATCCAGTCAGCTTTCCCATTTTGACTTCGTTTTCGTGTAAAATGTGAAATTGAAGTGGTTTGAGGCTTTCTCCAACCTTTTCACCTCTACCAATAGTTCCCTAGATGACTATGGCCCTATTTGGTTAGGATGTAGTTTTTAGAAAAGCTGCTATGAGCTGTGGCTTGTGGGTTTGTGGGAATGCAGCTCTGGAAAAGCAGCTATAGGAAATGTAGAAGGCCGTTTGTTTAGAGCGGCTATGGGGTTCTCATTGTTGAACTATAGGATCACTAGGATCATAGATCTAGCCGATAGAGTGATTCTATTTGGGATAAAAGACGCAGTACATCCTAATACATATAGAACTAGAGAGACAGAGAGGGAAGGGAGAAGGTGTTGAACCTAACATTGCAGAGGGGGAGGGTTCAGAGGAGGCCATCATGTTTGTCAGTGTAGTCTACGCACGGGCAGCGATGGTCAGTGAAGAGGGTGGTGAATATGTCGACGCCGATGGAGCGGGCAGCGCGGCTGGTGACTTCCCTTCACTGGTTGCGCCCCTCTCTAGATCGGGTTAGGGTTTTGGTGTCGGTGAGGAGCTCGGCTTAGGTCAACCTCATGATAAGAGCCACCGGCCCCCACCTCTTTTTATAGTGCAGTGTGATAGGGGCCCTCCAGCCATGGTGGGCTGGGCGCCCCCGATTAGGGCGTGAATCAAAGGCCCAACTAGGCCATTGGGTCCAGTTAGGATTAGAGATCAATCTAACAATCTCCCCCTTGATCTTCTTCCATCTTTCATTTTCATATCATTTACTTTTGTTCATTCCATTACAGATTAACGCATAGAGCATGTCTCATCATCACGGTCCATTGCCAATAGATTTAACAGCTACAACACACCACTCTGTTCTGAAATAGATCCTTATCTCTGGGCCTTCTTTTATCCAGGAATTATAGATTTTCCCTTAAAGCCATGCCGACTACATGTTCTCTGAACACGTTGGGTGGTAAGCCTTTTGTAAGCGGATCTACGAGCATCTTTTCGGTACTTATATGCTCAAGATTTATGACATGATCCTGGACTTTATCTTTCACAATATAATACTTTATGTCAATGTGTTTGGCAGCACCACTTGACTTATTGTTGTGAGCATACTGTACTGCCGGATTATTCTCACAGTATAACTTAAGTGGTCTATAGATGTCATCAACCACCTTCAAACCAGGTATGAACTTCTTTAGCCAGTTCACCTGCCCCGTTGTCTCATAACACGCTACAAACTCGGCATACATTATGGACGATGTAGTGATTGTTTGCTTTGAGCTTTTCCATGAAATAGCTCTCCCTGCGAGAGTGAATACATATCTAGACGTGGATTTTCTATGATCTCCCGCATAATCAGAATCTGAATATCCCACTATGTGGAGTGAATCAGATCTTCTATACATCATCAGAGGCCTTTCGTTCCTTACAAATAACGCAAGACTTTCTTTACTAATTTCCAGTGTTGTATTCTAGGATTGCTCTGGAATCTGCCAAGTAACCCGGTAACAAATGCCAAGTCAGGGCGCGTACATACTTGAGCATATTGCAAGCTTCCGACAGCTGAAGCATATGGAACCGCTTTCATTTGATCGATCTCATATTGGTTTCTGGGGCATTGAAAATCCCCATATCTATCGTCCTTGACTATAGGAGCAGGTGATGGACTACATTTGTGCATACTGATTTTCTTTAAGATTCTTTCTATGTATGCCTTTTATGATAGTCATAATACCCCTTTACTTCTATCTCGGTGAATCTCGATCCCTAGAACAAATGAGGCTTCACAAAGATCTTTCATATCAAATTTTGAGGACAAAAACTTCTTTATCTCCAGTAGTAAACTGACATCACTACTAGCAAGTAAGATGTCGTCCACATACAGGACAAGGAAGATAAAGTTCCCATTTTCAAACTTTGCATAAACACAATTGTCCTCAACATTCTCTTTAAACCCAAAATTCTTTATTGTCTGATCAAACTTCAAGTACCACTGTCTTGAATCTTATTTTAATCCATAAATGGATTTCTTTAGGCGTCATCCCATTCGATCTTTTCCTTCCACGACAAAACCTTTCGATTGTGCCATGTAAACATTTTCCTCCAAGTCTCTGTTGAGAAATGTCGTCTTTACATCCATCTGATATAATTCTAAATCATAATATGCCACTAATGCCATTATGATTCTGAAGGAATCCTTATATGAGACTAGAGAAAATGTCTCATTGTAATCAATCCCTTCTCTTTGCGTAAAGCCTTTTGCCACAAGTCGCACTTTATATCTCTCTATATTCCCTTGAGAGTCAAGTTTTGTTTTGTAGACCCATTTACAGCCTATTGTTTTGGCTCCTTTAGGAATTATTTCCAAGTCCTAAACTTTATTGGCATTCATTGATTTCATTTCATCTTCCATGGTCTCAAGCCACGTTGATGAATGATCACTTCTCATGGCTTCTTCAAATGAGATGGGATCATCCTCCATTTGAAATTTCTCAATGTTGTATACTTTATAGTCAGCAGTAATAGCTTATTTTCTAACTCTTTAAGACCTTCTAAGGGCCTCCACATTTGGCACATCTTCTGTTTGAGGCTGTTGTTGCTCCCCCTCATTTGTGGCAATAGGTTCTATAGGATCCTAAAGAACAGGTTTCTCATCATCATTCATTGTTGCCACAGGCAGAATAACAACAGGTGCTGGCACCACAGTATCTTGCACTATCGGTGTAGCGATAGCAGGTAGTGAGAAAAATGGCTCATGAATCATCGGAGTGGGCGCATACACCCGCTTCTCTTCAAGGTCAATTTCTCGAGCTACCATGCTCCCCCTCATCATTTCATCCTCTAGGAAGACAGCGTGTCTCGTTTCCACAAACTTTGTTTGTCTGTCTGGATAGTAGAAACGAAAACCTTTTGACTTTTCTGGGTAACCAATGAAATGGCAACTCACTGTTTTGGGATCTAGCTTCCCAATGTTTGGGTTAAATACTTTAGCCTCAGCAGGACTCCCCCACACACGTAAGTGGTTTAGTGAGGGTACTCTTCCTGTCCACAACTCATATGGTGTTTTGGGTACTGACTTACTTGGTACTCTATTGAGAATATGAATGGCGGTTTTTAATGCCTCCATCCATAAGCTCATCAGTAAGGTGGAGTAACTTATCATACTGCACACCATATCCATCAGGGTACGATTGTGCCTTTCAGCTACTCCATTCTGCTGAGGTTCGCCTGGTGTAGAATACTAGGCTACTATGCCATTCTCCTGTAAGAACCTTGCAAAAGGTATAGGAACTTGGCCATATGGGGTATGCCGACCGTAGTACTCCCCCCATGGTCAGACTTGACTATCTTGATCTTTAAATTGTGTTGGTTTTCAACTTCTGCCTTAAATATTTTAAATTTATTCAATGCTTCTGTTCTTTCTTTGATTGGATAAATATAGCCATAACGGGAGTAATCATCTGTGAATGTTATGAACGAATCATAACCATCCACACTCTTTATAGGAAACGGACCATAGATGTCTGTGTGAATAATCTGTAGATTTTCTGCGCTTCGTTTGTCATCTTTCTTAATTTTCTTTACATACTTTCCTTTTATGCATTCTATGCATTGTTCTAAATCTGAGAGCTCTAATGGAGGAAGAATATCATTCTTAACTAGTCTTTCTATTCTCTCCCTCGAAATATGGCCTAAACGATAGTGCCATAATTTTGACAACGCATCGTGAGCTCTCTTTCGTTTTCTGTTTACATCCGCGGACGAGGATACATTCTCATTGTCGCACGCAACGTTCCCATCATTGCATACAACATTCACATCATCACGTAGTGATAACAAATAAAGCTCATTTTGTAAGATAGCACGACCAACACATGCATTAAGCATGAAACACTAATCAAGTTTCTCTGTAACGAGGGAACATAAAGAACATCTCTAAGTATAAGTGTGAAGCCATCAGCAAGCTCTAGAGAAAGATCACCAACGGCTTCAACATCTGCTCAGACTCTATTTGCAACTTTAACGTGTCTTTCGCTTCTTTATATAGTCCTCGTCGAATAGAATCCCTGTAAAGAATTAGCAATATGAATAGTTGCACCTGAGTCAATCCACCAAGTAGATATTCATTTATGAACATAATAATGTTCTCACATTTCTTTGCCATGATCATCTTTAAGTAATCGGGTCAATCTTTCTTATAATGTCCCGTCTTCTTGCAATAGAGACATTGATCTTTCTCTACTATGAACTTGTTTTGCTCAGGCTGATGCAGCATGGGACTCTTTCCCTTTGACTTTGAGGAGGAGTTAGTATTATTATTCTTTTTCTTATTGTCTTTTAGATAATTGATAGTGCCACCATTGGCAGCTTTCATTCTCTCCTCCTCTTGCACACACACCTCTCCATATCCCATTTCTCGGGCTGTATGTTGTAGTTGACAACAAAAGTGTCAAACTCTTTTGGCAAGGAAGCAAAAATCAGATGGATAAGGAACTCTTTCTTAAGAGCCAGATCCATTGGTTTTAGCTTAGATGCCAAATTGCTCGTCCTTAGTATGTGCTCTCTTATGCCACCATTACCTGAGTACCTCTCTATCACCTGCTGCTTTATCAGCTGGGTAGCATATGTCTTTGAAGAGCCAGTGAACTGACTCTTTATTCTTTCAAGGTACTCGGTGACGATGTCACACTCTGAGATTGAGCCCACAATTGCAGGCTCAATCACGTTCTTTATCACAGCCAAACATTTCTTGTTGGCAGTGACCCACTTCCTATGCTTAAGGTCATAGGACATTCTTTGGGATGCAAAATCTCTCTCTTTGGTTGCCCAAGCGGCATCGGCCTCGTTTATCTCTCTCACCGGTGCCACAGGCTCAGTGGGACAGGGTGAGGTGACTATCCAGTCCACCTCAGCCAAGATGAAGGCCAGGTCAATCTTTTTCTTCCACTCCGTGTAGTTATCACCTTTAAGAGTGGGGATCTCTTTGATACAACCCATCAAGTTGTATCCGCCTGAAAACACAATTCATATAGAGTGAGAACATAAATAATAACAATAACAATTGCATGCCTTAGTTCCAACGTTGGTCAAAATTAAAATAAACAATTGTCCTCTACACTAATTCTACATCACCGTTGGGCAGAAATAGAATTAATGCATGACAAAACTCATCATAAATAACATTATAATATTGCCATTAATCAACGTTGGTCAGAATAATAACAATATTATAATCAATTAAAACATATCCATTTTTCAAAATTAAATTCTCCCGTTGATTCGAATTTAATAATAAAAATAACATCTTTAAATACGCAGCGGAAAATAAATCTCAATTTAGTGTACTTTACCCACAAGAAAATTCTCTTTTCTATTTTCTTTAAGCCATTTATTCATTTTCTAGGAAATAAATATTTACTGGAAAAAGAAAAAACAAAAAACTGATTCATTTCAGCATTGTTCATTCGGCCCAGCCGGCAAAACGGCTCGGCCCAACTCCCTTGACGCGCGCGCTGTGCCTCCCAGGCCACAACCTGGGCCTGGGCCGATCGCTGGCCTGATCAATCTGCACCGTCCGTGTCGATCCGACGGCCGTCCGCGCGCGTCGCATGAACAAAACGGCAACCACAACGGCTCCCTTGAAACCCTAGCGCCATTCTATCCTTTCCTCTCTCTCTTCGCCGCGCAGTTGTCTCTCCTCAGCACAACAACACCGAGCAGCCGAGCGAAGAGCAAACGACGACGAGAGCGAGCAAAGAGCCCCAGCGCTGTCGCCGGCCCCCTCGCCGGTGTGCGCGCTCCCCAGCGGGTGAGCACGCCGCCATCGAGCGGCCTGGCTGCGGTGCCTCTTTGGCCAGAGCCCGGCGAGCAGCGCCCTCGGCTCGGTCTTCTTCTCCCCACGCGTCGGCGAGGCAACAGCGCTACGTAGCGGCGAGGTAGGCCTCCCCTTCCTCAACATCCCCCTCTGATTTGCTTCTTTCTTTTGTTCTTCTCGGATTCAACCGATTGGGGATCTAGGGTTAGGGTTTCTTTTCTTGTTAGGGTTTCACTGTTTATCTTCCCCGTGAAGTCTTCATGAGTTTAGGGTTTGGCTCTTACGTTCTTAAGGCCGAAACCCTCTTCTTCTTCTCCTTTCCTTAACCTAGTTAGGGTTAGGGTTCAACCGAACCCTTTGTTTTCTCAGATCCGAACCGAATCTGACCTTTCTTTCTTTTCTAATACCTCTGCCGAGATCTACACCTAAGGGCCCAGCTCTGATGCCATTGTTGAACTATAGGATCACTAGGATCATTGATCTAGCCGGTAGAGTGATTCTATTAGGGATAAAAGACGCAGTACATACTAATACATGTAGAACTAGAGAGACAGAGAGGAAAGGGAGAAGGTGTTGAACCTGACACTGCAGAGGGGGGAGGGTTCAGAGGACGCCATGACGTTCGTCGGTGTAGTCTGCGCACGAGCAGCGACGGTCGGTGAAGAGGGCGGTGAAGATGTCGACGTCGATGGAGTGGGCGGCGCGGCTGGTGGCTGGTGGCTTCCCGTCACTGGCTGCGCCCCTCTCTAGATCGGGTTAGGGTTTTGGTGTCGGTGGGGAGCTCGGCTCAGGTCAACCTCGTGATAAGAGCTGTCGGCCTCCACATCTTTTTATAGCGCAGTGTGACAGGGGCCCTCCAGCCATGGTGGGTTGGGCGCCCCCGATGAGGGCGCGAATAAAAGGCCCTACTGGGCCATTGGGTCCAGTTAGGATTAGAGATCAATCTAACCCTCATTGCATCTGTTGCTTTGTTTGTAGCCTGTCTTCTGATCAGAAGGGCTATTGTTCATGGAGGATGTGCCTCATCTATTTGTTCCTGCAAATAGAGCTCAGTGCTTAGTTTTAGTAAGAATAGGATTTTAAAAAGATACATATATGTGTGGTGGAGAAAGAATGATTCGTGGTGTACATCAATAAGCGGTGAAACGTAGTTTGCAGTAGTGCTAAAAATGAACTCTATACTGGTTTAGTTATAAACAATGTGCTGTGTATCTTAAGTCTGAAACAAGGTTAGATGGCAGTGTATGATCTGTGGAGAGAACAGTATAAGTAACTGCAATATATTAAATTCGAGAAAAAGATCTATCAGCATAACCATTGGCACTTATCTTGTGACAGCAACTAAAAATATGAAAACTGCAGATTCACCAAGTATCTGTCTTAAAGTTGCTGCTCCTTGAATGTCCACTCTCAGAACAATGTCACAGCCTTTAGCTAGCCATGTAGTCACGAATCTAGATGAAAACAGTAACATGTATGAGAACTTAGGCAGACCACATCTTCAGTTTTTTTTTTGAAGGTCCACATCTTCAGTTTTCGCAAAAAAAAAAAAAAAAAAAGACCACTTCTTTAGACCTGTCTACAATTTTACCCCCAAAATACAGACAATTTCTTAGGCTATGTGGACTGCATTGAGTCCATTGTGATTTTTAACCCAGAATACACAATTATCGAACGGATTCCTAGGTGGCGGAGTAGCCCGGCATGCGGTGCAGGCACCGGAGCACGCTCTCGGCGACCTGCTTGGTGGCGGCGTTGCGCCCTTGTGGAAGGCGCTCACCACCAGGCTCGGCAGCGCCCGGTCGCTGGTCACCTCACGCACAGCTCGACGCGCCGTGCTCCAGGAACCTCTCCACCGCCCAGAAGCACCTCCGTGTCACCGTCCCGCCCCCCGCCGCCGCCTCCACCACGCCCCGTTCTCGGTTGCTCTCCAGGACGCACAGGAGGCCTTCCGCCGCGCCGGCCTCCAGCAGGCAGAACGTGGCGAGAGGCTTGGTGAGCGCGAGCAGCACGCGCACAACTATATATCTGAGTGAAGTCATGAACCATGGATTTATATCCAAAAATGAAATAAAAAGGATACAAAATCTTTGCTGGCAATAAGCCAAGGGCTATATATGATAGAGGCTAATCACAACAATAATTCTGCCATGTATGTATATTCTTGGAATATTTTCTTCAGAAATGAGTTAGCGTTGTGTTTTTCTAAGCTTCGATTGGAACAATTTTTGTTAACATCTTTTGTTTTATGTAATCCGAATTATACTTTTGGTGATGGGTGATGATGACGATGACTCTCCATGAGCTTGTATGCGTTGGATGAGGCCAACGTACAAAAACGTACTGCATTCAGAGATGTGGCTCGGATTGTTTTGGGGAAAAAAAAGTCCACGTTAACTCCTTCAACTTCCGAATTTTTTTATTTTTTAGTTTTTTTTTTGAAAAATTTTCACAAATATGTCACTAAAAGTAAGATTCCAAAATTTGGACCCTTAGCTCAACACCATCGTTGCTGACGCCGAGCTTATACCGCTCGGTGCCATCGTTGTTGGCGTCAAGGTCTTGGGCTCGACACAGACGTGGCGGTGACTTGGCAAGCAGCTCGGCGCGGCGCTAGGATCTATGACGCCAAGGTGGTGTTTTAACCCCGCGTCCCAACCTTCCTGCCCGAGCCTTCTTCCTCTTCTTTCTCCTCCCTCTCGGGTTTTTTCTTTCTCCACTTCGTTCTACCTCACGAATCGGCATATTGGACCTTGGAAACTTTGATTTGATCCGTAGAACTTCAAGAGCAAGGTATCCTCGCTTCCCTCCTAGTTTTTTTCGCATCGATTCGGTATATATTAGTTGGATTTTTTAATCTAAGAATCGTCATTACTTAGGGTTTCATGTAATTTTTAATATTTGTATTATACAACTGTACGATGCCAATGCGTGGAAAAGCTAGCAAACCAAGGTAACCACAGCGCATGTTGTTATGTTATGAGTTCATTGTTGTGCATCAAATGGGAAACCCTAGGTTTAGGGTTTAATGTTAATTACTTTGGTTCTTAGAACAAAATTGATTGTATTGTAGTTATGGCTAGATGACCGGAAATACCTTCGACCCATTGCCTTTGTCTAGTGGTGTTCCAATGCCCATGTGCTTTTGCGGCGATACTTGGAAGGTAGCCAAATTCGATGAAGAGGACATGTATAGGCAGATGTATTGGATGTGTTCCAATTTTGCGTTTGAGCCTACACTTGGTCAGCGCCGCATTAACAAGATGGTGAGGAATTGATGTTTGTCTAATATGACATTTTGCATGATTTTTTTTGTTTTATAACAATTGTATTTTTTGCAGACCCCTCCATCGCTCTGTGATTTTGAGCAGTGGATCGACACTGAGATCAAGCCTGAAGACAAGGAATTGATACAGAAACTGTTACAGTGGGAGGAAAAGGACAAGGAGATGATGGAGAAGAGACGCGGAGATGAGGCTATAAAAAAGGAGCACAAGGAAGAGAAGGAAAGGAGGTGTGTTGCTGCGTACAGGGAGAAGAGGGAGAAGAAGCTTAAGCGTGCACGCCGAGTGAAAGCAGCGATGGAGGAGAATCCCGATGCCCTGTGGAAGGGAAAGTGGCCTCGTTGCACTCAGTAGTCTCCATGACTTGCTAGTTCTATGGTTTATTCATGAACACTGTTGTCTACTGTCAGCACGTACTTCTAGTATTATTGTGTTGTTAATGTGGCATAGTCTTAGACTTTTTATTATGTGGTTGTTTTCATTATTTATGGTCATAATATTCAGTATAATGTTGTGGATGTAGTGAAATGTGATCACGTGCTGCAAACACAACCTAACGAAGTAGGGCATTATATAATTCAACACACAAAACACATGACATAACATGTGAGAACATGTACCGAACTAGAGTATAGAGTTCCTTCGACTAAACCTAACATGCCTTAGGTAATTAAACCAAATAACAAACACATGGATATGACATGTGAATAAGATAGGGTCGTCCTAGTAGTGTGGCCACATAGCAAATTGTGTTGCACATTCTCCACAATAGCCTCCTATTGTTGGTGGTGGTGGTGGCGGGGGTGACGGCAGAGGTCCCTTGTTCTTGTGGTTAGGACAGGTGCAATATGGATCATTGCAGAGTGCCTCCTATGAATCGGCACAATTGTTATTGTCGTCCTATCCTTCGTCCTTGTAACTGTTGCTAACTTTCCTTTCTAGATCGAAAATACGGTCCTGTAGGTAGTAGATGTACTCCACATGTGGGTAAATAGGTCGAGGATCGACCCACCTAGTGAACCCATAGTTTTCTTCGGCCAAGGAAAACTGCAATAAGTATGTCATGTAAGTTGTATAGAAGAGGAACATATTGCAGAAACAAATAGTAATAGCAATTACCCATGCTCGCGGGCATTTGAAGAAATGACGACCTCCATCTATTCCCTAGGTGAACATCTTTACTAGGCAATCCTCACCATGCATGCATTTTGGTCACTCTTCTTTTCGTTCATTGTATCCTCTCAGTGGTGCCTCTTTGGTGAAATCACTTTTGCTCTCAACTAGGAACCTCTCATAAAGAGCTTCCTTAAAGAAATCGGGACCAAGAGAACCCTCCCACATAATGGTAGTTTCCT
The DNA here is from genome assembly GCF_019320115.1 of Miscanthus floridulus. NCBI lineage: Eukaryota > Viridiplantae > Streptophyta > Magnoliopsida > Poales > Poaceae > Miscanthus > Miscanthus floridulus. The sequence continues at coordinate 18,786,381 of NC_089596.1, forward strand.
TCCCCTTTCCTCTCCCTCTGAACGACCCTCCAGACATTGGTACTGCAACGAAAGAAAATACTGAGGAGTGCTCTTCTTCCTTGTTGTGTGTGTGAATGAGAGGGAGTGAGGGGTTATTTATAGGTTGAGAGGAGGAATAAAGGTCTCTTAATGTGCCATGTCAATGATCCGTGTGCCTCTTCACCTCAGCCCTTGGATCAAATAGTCATAAGATGGATGGTGGAGATGGAGTGGAGTTGTGCTTCCTTGCGTGCCTTCCTATCTTGAGCAAATGGCCATTCATCTGTATAATTCTTCTGGAATACACATGCCACGGACGTTGGAGAGGCGGTAAGAAGCACCTGGTCAAGGTTGGGCCCAAGGCAAGCCTGTAGGGGGGCGAGCGACCCTAGGAGTTGGTCGATCCCTAGAGACACCATTCTATAGGTGTACTATGTAAGTGAAGTGATAAATAGCTGCTGTCATCGTACTCCTCGTCCTTATAACTGAAAAATCTATTTTCATTGTCTGAAAAGCTTAGATTCGTTCGCTGTTACTGAAAAGCCTAGATGCTATAGGTGTACTATGTAAGTGAAGTGATAAATCGCTGCTATCATCGTACTCCTCGTCCTTGTAACTGAAAAGTCTATTTTTATTGTCTGAAAAGCCTAGATTTATATGCAAAGCGTTTGTACGATACGATTGGACTATACACGTTCTAATGAATTTATATTTAATTGGTGTACTATATTTGTCCTTTTTAGCAATGTAATATAATTAATGATTCACGAAAAAAAATTATAAGAGTTTCCCTTGGTTTAGGAGCATCCACAGTTACAAACAGAGACATCATTATATAATCCAAACATTTAATCTTCTAAGGAGCACAATATAACCACATCAAACATCACAATCAACATAACATGTCATGCATAGTCCAAATAGTCCACAATATCCGTACAGTTCCAAATAGTTATAGGAAAGTGACTACAAAATCCATAATAGTACATACTAACATCTACCACAAAATCTCACTACCTCCTAGTCTTACCCTTACCCTTGTAACCAAGAGCGCTAGTACCTGGAAGGTCTTGCATGGAATAAAACATAGTCTCCCGTTAATTCACGAACACATGTACGCTCTCACAAAAATTTGAACAAAACGTATAGATTATTACCTGCCCCTCTGCTATGAGATGTCCTCGGTGGGTCGCCTCGTACGTCGGGTCAAGCAGGTGGAATTGCACCATCCTACAAAAAAAAGTCAATTCAATAGAAATTCAATATACAATGAAATATAAACTTAGAAATATACAAGTAATTGACACAATGACATGCATAAATTGAGACATGCATAATTAATTAAATGAATATGACAAATATGAAATAATGAAAACAACCAATAGTCGCACCTCACTAATGTGTCAATGGCAAGTGCGTGAATTGTGGCTCAGTCTACCACACTTGCCGCACTCATACTGTGGTAGAACCGCCTAATCTAATGTCTCACAGGAGTGCTCGTCTTCCCTTAGACACTAAGCACTCAAGGGAGAACAATAAATTACTTGGTTCCGTCGGGCACACCCCAAGGGAGAACCCAAAAATCCACATTTTTGCCATCAGGATCACAAATGAGAGAATAAAGCTTACATCACTCTTAACCATTTCTTACATCGCTTTACATGTACATTAGAGTATAACATTTATTGTTATGACAGCGAGATGAATTCATATTATCAGAGTATGAACAATTTAATTGAACAGCGGAACATAAACATGTGATCAGAGTTACAGCGGAAATAAATAGCTATTTATAGCATGATGAAGCATTGATGAATAACTAGGACAATATATTATAAAACTTTTATTTATAAAAACATTTGGTGAGGGTGATAAATAAAACTATGATCACATCGTAAAGGAATCCTCTCTGAGCCCACCAGGAGGAGTCCACACACAAGGGTCAGCTCAAGCATCCACCTATCACCTACAACAGGGGGAATAAAACCCTGAGTACTCAATTGTACTTAGCAAGACTTACCCGATAGGAGGAAAGAAAAGACTCCAAGGATATGCAAGGCTATCTGGCTTGTGGGTTTATTGCATGTGCAGGAAGCATTACTAAGCGTGCGTCCTTATATTCGATTTTTATTAATAGTCGCATTGGTTCATTAACTAACCATTCTATGTAAGCACATGTGCTACTTTCAAATAGGTGGTAAGCAATCAGATTTCCTTTGTCCATCTTCCATCTTTCATCTTTCAGTTCTTACTACGATGCTAAACCGTAGACAAGTCGTACCGGATTTCCCGGCGATTCGCGAATCAATGCCCCCAGCTGGGTACCCCAAAAACACACGCCCTGCTTGTACCCCAGGCACAAGCAGGACCAACCCATTACTCTCCTGTCCCGGGTGTCCAGGTCCTCGTCCAAACTTGGACTCCAAACCCCCGCCCCTGAGTCCCAGACTTAGAGCGGTGCAAGGACCTCCACCATCCCCACCTCCAATCAGTCGGTCCGGAAAGAGCCGGATCCATGATAAGAGAGCAACAAGTCTTCCAAGCGCCCATACACAAGTATGTGCTCAGGATAATAAGTCTGTGACCTGCCTAGAGTCTTATGCAACGATCGGTCCTTAACCGACCAGACAGGGAAAATAGTGTAACCAAGCTATGCCCCGCGTCCACGGTGACACAACCTCTTACACCCACCAATACCCAAACCATATCCCTGCCCGGTCACCATTTTTCCTTTCCACCATTTATATTTTCCAAGAGACAACAATACAGTAACATATTTCCTATCTCTCGCGAGTGACAAGCAATCACTCGACTTCTACCGGAGACCTGTAGCATAGCAATCTACACGATCCTATCATACTAGTCAGACTCATAGGATAAAGATATATTTATGCAAGTGGGTTTTACTCAACTCCTTAAAACTTAATGCACAAATATAATTTAAATTGCAGAAAGTAGGGGTTATGCACCGGGGCTTGCCTAGGTAAGATATATTAAAAGTTAGTATCTGCATCTACAGATCATCCACCATCAACTGAACAGAAAGCCCATTGCATCATCTTCTGGAGAGAATACCATGACACCATCTTCGGATTCCCAATCATCCTTCAATTGATCCGTTGCTCCATCATCGTACCTATATGATATGCATTGATGCAAATGCACAGATGTAAATAATCAACGACAGCCGAATATGCTTATAAACCCGATCACGCCTCACCAGCTAACGAGATAGCTCGAACGCTGGTCTACGTATCCCTGCTGTCGCATAAGGTGTTATCAAACTCCAAATCGTTTCTTTAATCTATTCTATCAATTTAATCTTTATTCGCAATAGGACATCATTATCTTTTTAGTAAACTAATTATTTCAGAGCTACAAAAATTGCAGTGAGTACCTAATATTGCTAGGGATCTACTATAGAAATTTCAGATCCAACGCTATTACCAATTTACCACGGAAATCCCTACAAGTTTATATTTTACAATATTAAGTACCTTAAATTAATTATATAGCTTCCAAGAATATTATCGAACTATATGAACAAAATATGCTAATAGGTAGATCCTGATTTTAGGAGACTAACAAAATTGGTTTCATAATTTTTGGACAACTACACAAATGTATATTGATTTTACAATTTTATTCCCGAACTAAATTAGCTACTTGTTTTAGAAAACCAAAGGTACCAGCAGTGCGGCCCATGACCGGCCAGCGGGCGCGCGGCAGCGGCTTAGCGAGTGGCAGCGGCCTAGGCGTGGGGACATGGTGCGCGGTGAGTAGGCCGGCCCACAGGCACAACTGACTGGTGGCCCAGCGTGGTGCACTGGCGGCCCAGACACGGCGGCCACAGGCCAACCCAGCGAACCGAAAGCGGCCGGCCCAGCAGCGCGGTTGACCAGTGGCCCAGGCGGCCAGTAGCGATGCACGGCCCAGGCAAGCTGGCCCGTGGCAGGTGACACGGAACAAATACAAAGCGGCCCCTACACTTTTATCTAATCCACTCAAGGTCCACATGCACTATTTAGACGAGTCATGTATTTTACAGTAAACACCATGTACAAAACTACGGCTCGGATGCATACCCTTCGAACTCATCTTCTTCATTCTCCAAGCAGAGCACCGTCAGGGGAGGGGCACCGGCGAACGGCGAGGCAGCTTCGGCACTAGCGGCCAAGGCATGCTCACGCGTGGCTGAGGTGCACGCGCGCGGGAGAGATGGTGGCACTGCGGCACCGGTAGAAGGGCGCCCGGAGTAGCGGGCCATGGCATGGCCGCATGGGAGGCGCGGACACCAGAGCAGAGCACCGGCATAGCCGCGGGGCACGCGTGCACACACGACGGCGGCGGCGGCGTGGAGCTCGCGCTCGGAGGTGGGGCCGGCACGAATGCCGGCGATGCGCTACGGCTATGGTCCCGCACGGGACATGGCGGGGGCACTGCAGCTCCGGTGGCGGGAGCACGAGGCGGCAACGGCATTGGCAAAACCGGAACAGCAGGGCCACGCAGCGGACGGGTCGCGTCCAGCTGGGCGCCGTGGCACGGGCGCGGTGGGGCGCAAAGCCAATGCGGGGAGCGGCTAAGCCGAGTGCGGTGGGAGGTGCGGAAAAACAGCGCCGAGGGGCAGCGGGTGCCGCGTGGGAATGAGAGGCTCGCACGCGCGCCCGCGGATGATCGGCGACGGATGATAGGAGGCACCGGCGCACAGCAGCATGGGCAGCGACATGGAGACAACGCGGGCACCATGCAGCAGTGGCTTGCGGAGGAGGCGCCTAGAAGGGAAAACGGCGAGACGCCGACGCGCGGGACGCCGCGATGATGGGGCACGGGCGCACTGCGCATACGGCGGTGGGGAATCGAACCAGCGTTGGGAGCGAGGTGGAGGCGTGCGTGTGGCCGGGCGACGCAGGCGTGGACCAGTAGAGGAAAGAGTGGCGGCCGGGAAGACGCAGTGCGAGAGAGGCAGCGGCCGGAGGCAAGAGCAAACGCCGAAAATGCCAAGCGCCGTGGTAGGTGAGGAAAAGGAGGGGCCTGCTGTTGCCTGAAGGCTCGATCGTGCTATGGTATAGAAAGGAAGAGGCAAGGGGACCACAGCACAAGGATCATACATGTCATACACACGCTGGCACTGCGGACCCGTCGGAAGCTGAACACAGAGATAGCAGCAGTAAGTTGACTTCGACACAGAGACAGACAGCGACAGGCCAGGACGATCAGAGGCAGAGCAAACGAACAACGTGAGGGTTCGGCCAACCCCATCAATGCAGGGACAGCGTGGCACAATGCGAGTAATTTGGGTGACCGATTTAGAGCAGATAAAACAACATCGTTGTACCGGCGAGGCAGGTGGGACGAGTGGCCAGCGGCACTCACATTTTTATTTCTATTTCGTTTTTAAGTTTTGAGCTCGATTAACTTCCACCAGTAATTATTTCACGCAAAAGTTCATACTTCGCCCTAACAAACAGAGACAAAATCTTTAAGCATTATTTAATTACTTTGCTCAGTATAGTTTGCTAAAAATGGCATTTAAAACATAAAGCTCAATATTTAAAATTCGAGAAACTCGTTCTGGAAATTTTTCTTAGGCCTAAATCACGGTGCTAAATAAGATCGTAACACCGGGGTGTTACAACCAACCCCCCTTAAAAAGAATCTCGTCTCGAGATTCGAAGCAAGGAACAGAAGGGGAAAATGCGATCGTATTACATAGATCAGGGATTACACGACTTCGAATACTAAGCCACACGGGGATCTAGGGATACATGGTTAAGAGCAACTTGGTACAACCGAGACCTACTCTAGAAGTCGAGATAGATGAGGACAACGGAGAATCAACAAGAAGATGATTATCCAAAACATGGCATAGCACCAACAGATCTAGAAACAGTCGACCAAGAAGTAAAACATCGCGAACCCTAAGATTAACTACCCAAAAGGGGAATTTGAACTTCTGCGGCGAATCGGATCCTTTCCTCTCCTCAGATTACACCATCACCTCGGACTGTCGAACCTAGCTTCACAATGGCGACTGGATCTCGTAGCTATGCTCCAAATACGGGGGAATGGGGATGAAGAAGAAGAGCAAGGACCAAGAGGATTTTATAGAGGCGAACGGAGGTGGGGAGCAACACACCGGAAGTGGAGGCGGATGTGGCGGGAATGGGATACACAGACGATGCATGCTGTGGAGATAAGGTCGAAGACTTGGTGTGCTTCCTACGTGAACGGCGGGAGGAAAATAAAGGAGAGGAGAGGGGATCCGCTCGACGAGGTAGGCGTGCGGGCGGTCATGTCACCAAAAGAAGAAAGAAAGGAGAGGGAAGGGGAAATGGGGGGGTCCGGTACGGGGAACGACAGTGCAGGGTAGAGAGACGACCAGACGCTAGGAAAAGGAAAAGCGCACAGTGCACAAGGACGGCGAGTGCGACACAATGCTGCAGCCACGCGAGAACGGGAAGCTAAAGGGCCCGACACAGACGACGTTCGTAGGGCACGCAGCGAAATAACCCGGCATACATAGCGTGGTCAACTAAACACAGGGCTTAGGACATGACATCCACTTAGACTTTCACAATCACTCCTGACTATCCATTGCTAATTTTCCTTACTACTGTTCTTTTGCCTTCCTTTCCTTGACCACATCCGTATTTCTGTAGACTGAGACCATGTCATACTTTCTTCCTCCAAACCCATCTCTTGTTTACCTTGAGAGAACACCTCTGCATCAACCCATTGTGGATTTCTTGTTTGCACACCTGAACATTTCCAAGGAGAAAATTTTTTAAAACAAAATGGTATGGCAGTGTAACTTGGTAAAGGTACTTGGTCAACAACCTCGATACCAGCGTGTGCCGAGCAGCGTCACCATGTGGCAGCTATTCCACGGGGAGCCCTCGGTGTCATCGCAACACCATGAGCTATTAACCAGGCAACTACTACCAACTTACACGCTATGACGGCGGTGGGTCATAGACCACAGAGTAAGGGGAGTATTGTAAGGGAAAATTCAAACAACAAATGTTCCCTTCACAACAAGGGACAATGAATTCAAATCCAATGATGGATTTGTTTTAAAAAGATTCAAGTGTTTTGTTGGGACATCCACAACTAGTCGATACAGTGTCCTATATTATCTAGCCACGGCTGCTCTACTGGTATCTGAATGGCAACTTCTCTTGTAATCCGCCTAGCATCGCCCTTGAAACTTTAATCACATCTAAAGAAACTTAAGGTAGATAAACGCAATAAACACAGTGAAATAAACAAAATGCATCTTCCAATGATCTTACACGGGTACAACGTACAGGCATTCCGGCTCCCATTCACGACACAGCATTCACCTATGGTCGGACGATCTCACAACTACGGATGAACAACAACGACAAGAATACAACACCAGAGGACGGCAACGAAAAACACTACTACTATGGGTACATCATCCCAAGGCACTAATCTACATCTTCTTGGGGCAATGGCTGAGTGAGAGGAATCACGGGCTCTACTTCTAACACTTCCGACGGTGGAGGTGCTGGTGGTTCTGCATCACCGGGTCTCCTCCTTTCAGGCGGGTGGATAGGGATCCCCTCCAAGATCAAGGCATCATGCCTATCAACCGCCAGCGTCCTCCGCCTGGCCCTAGTGAATAGGTAGGCCTCACCTAGCTGATGGACTTGTCGATCTTTAGCCTCCTTCAGAGCTTCCTCCATGGTAGCCTCCTGGCTCTCAGTAGCTGTAGTACTGGCATGCGCTTCGATGAGCTGCACCTAGAGTATCCGGTTGAAGACCTTGGCTTCCTCAGTGCACCGAAGGCACGCCCTCAGCTCCAAGGCTTGCCGGTCATACTACTCATCTAGAGAAAGTAGGTATGTGGTCAAGTACACCACGGTGGGACTGTCCTCTTGCGCATCCCGCCCTTGCAAAGCCTCCATGCGAGCTCTCCATGCCCGCCGATTCTTGTCCAAAGGAGGAAAGAACCGCATGGGGGGTACGAGCAATGGGCTCCTCATAGATCTGGCAGAGGTACCATAAGGCTTTGCGGGCCACAACCAGGTAGGTGTCGATGAAGCTAAACCCGGCTACGGTCACACTCCAAGCTTCAGTGAGGTTGGGGAACTCTTCACTCTTCCCGATGTAGATGGTAACCTCACACCTCTCAGTGCCATGCTCCTCATACTCACGGCCCTCATACTCAGGACGATCTCTGACTCTGAGCTTTTGCAGGGTGGCATGCAGGATTTTGGGAAAACCCTCAACATTCAGGCAGTAGGTACTAACTCAGGCTCCTGCCATCTCTGGTGGTGGTTGCAAGGAAGGCTGAGCAAAAAGCTGGCTCAAGGAAAAGCTAAGTGAGCTAAAGTGCGCTGAGTGGTGATACCAATAGCTAAGTTAGGCTTTGCTTATAAAGGTGGAGCGTTCAGTGGTCCTGGCGTAGTTCACCAAGGTTCCCGCGCAGGATCACTATGACAAATCGACCAAACTCCGTGCGTTCTAGGCGAGCGACGTGCGAGGCCATTACTAACCAGTATGACTGCAGGGCAAGGGTCTGACAAGAGCACAGAAAAGGAATACAGGGAGACGTGGGTCACGACCGGCGCGAACCACGGGCGAATACGAAACACAAAGCCACAGTGCAGACCTAACTCTAGAATAGGAATGAGTCATTCGTGCACAATACGACACGTGTGACATCTATGGATGGTGTATCTACCAGCAATACGACACTATAATGCACAAACAGGATATGCATGAATGCATGTCCTATACGTCCTTTCACTGTTGCCAACATATAGGGCAACCGTTCTTAGATTTTTGGCACATCGTTCTCTCCCTGTAACTAGTCAATACTATCGGACTATGCTCGAGTCAGTGTACCTACAAAAACTTGATTAATCCTATCTAAGTCAGCAGAGTGCCATCTATCCTGGATACATAACCATAGTAATAGGGCTACTTATATAACGTCACATAAAAACGTCCTAACTTTTTTAAAAGAGTTTGTTGTCAAATTTTATTTTTGAAAAGGTTTTCGAAGCCTTATTTCCTCATCTACGCTCTGATACCACCTGTGGCAGAACCGCCTAATCTAATGCCTCACCGAAGTGCTCGTCTTCCCTTAGACACTAAGCACTCGAGGGAGAACAATAAATTACTCGGTTCCATCGGGCACACCCCAAGGGAGAACCCGAAAATCCATATTTTTGCCATCAGGATCACAAATGAGAGAATAAAGCTTACATCATTCTTAACCATTTCTTACATCGCTTTACATGTACATCAGAGTATAACATTTATTGTTATGATAGCGGGATGAAATCATATTATCAGAGTATGAATAATTTAATTGAACAGTGGAACATAAACATGTGATCAGAGTTACAGTGGAAATAAATAGCTATTTATAGCATGATGAAGCATTGATGAATAACTAGGACAACATATTATAAAACTTTTATTTATAAAAACATTTGGTGAGGGTGATAAATAAAACTATGATCGCAGCGTAAAGGAATCCTCTCTAAGCCCACCAGGAGGAGTCCACATACAAGGGTCAGCTCAAGCATCCACCTGTCACCTGCAACAGGGGGAATAAAACCCTGAGTACTCAATTGTACTTAGCAAGACTTACCCGACAGGAGGAAAGAAAAGACTCTAAGGATAAGCAAGGCTATCTAGCTTGTGGGTTTATTGCATATGCAGAAAGCATTACTAAGCGTGCATCCTTATATTCGATTTTTATTAATAGCCGCATTGGTTCATTAACTAACCATTCTATGTAAGCACATGTGCTACTTATAAACAGCTGGTAAGCAAATAGATTTTCTTTGTCCATCTTTCATCTTTTAGTTCTTACTACGACGCTAAATCGTAGACAAGCCGTACCGGATTTTCCGGCAATTCGCGAATCAATGCCCCCAGCTGGGTACCCCAAAAACACAGGCCCCGCTTGTACCCCTGGCACAAGCAGGACCAACCCATCATTCGCCTTTCCTGGGTGTCTAGGTCCCCTTCCAAACTTGGACTCCAAGCACCCGTCCCTAAGTCATGGACTCAGAGCGGTGCAAGGACCTCCACCATCCCCGCCTCCAATCAGTCGGTCCAGAAAGAGCCGGATCCACGACAAGAGAGCAACAAGTCTTCCAAGCGCCCATACACAAGTATGTGCTCGGGATAATAAGTCTGTCACCTGCCTAGAGTCTTATGCAACGATCGGTCCTTAATCGACCAGACAGGGAAAATAGTGTAACCAAGCTATGCCCCGCGTCCACAGCGACACAACCTCGTACACCCACCAATACCCAAACCATATCCCTACCCGATCACCATTTTTCCTTTCCACCATTTATATTTTCCAAGTGACAACAATACAGTAACATATTTCCTATCTCTCGCGAGTGACAAGCAATCACTCAAGTTCTACTGGAGACCTGTAGCATAGCAATCTACACGATCCTGTCATACTAGTCAGACTCATAGGATAAAGATATATTTATGCAAGTGGGTTTTACTCAACTCCTTAAAACTTAATGCACAAATATAATTTAAATTGCAGAAAGTAGGGGTTATGCACCGGGGCTTGCCTAGGTAAGATATATTAAAAGTTTGTATCTGCATCTTCAGATCATCCACCATCAACTGAACAGAAAGCTCATTGCATCATCTCCGGGAGAGAATACCATGACACCATCTTCGGATTCCCAATCATCCTTCAATTGATCCGTTGCTCCATCATCGTACCTATATGATATGCATTGATGCAAATGCACAGATGTAAATAATCAATGACAGCCGAATATGCTTAGAAACCCGATCATGCCTCACTAGCTAACGAGATAGCTCGAACGCTGGTCTACGTATCCCTGCTGTCGCATAAGGCGTTATCAAACCCCAAATCATTTCTTTATTCTATTCTATCAATTTAATCTTTATTCGCAATAGGACATCTTTATCTTTTTAGTAAACTGATTATTTTAGAGCTACAAAAATTACAGTGAGTACCTAATATTGCTAGGGATCTACTATAGAAATTTTAGATCCAACACTATTACCAATTTACCACGGAAATCCCTATAAGTTTATATTTTACAATATTAAGTACCTTAAATTAATTATATAGCTTCCAAGAATATTATCAAACTACGTGAACAAAATATACTAATAGGTAGATCCTGATTTTAGGAGACTAACAAAACTGGTTTCTTAATTTTTGGACAACTACACAAATGTATATTGATTTTACAATTTTATCCCCGAACTAAATTAGCTACTTGTTTTAGAAAACCAAAGGTACCAGCAGTGCGGCCCATGACCGGCCAGCGGGTGCGCGGCAGTGGCCCAGCGAGCGGCAGCGGCCCAGGCACGTGGACACGGCGCACGGTGAGCAGGCCAGCCCATAGGCGCAACTGACTGGCGGCCCAGCATGGCGCGCAGGCGACCTAGACACGGCGGCCACAGGCTGGCCCAGCGAACCGAAAGCGGCCGGCCCAGCAGCGCGGCTGACTAGCGGCGCGCGGCCCAGGCAAGCGGCCCACGACAGGTGACACGGCACAAATACAAAGCGGCCCTTGCACTTTTATCTAATCCACTCAAGGTCCACAGGCACTATTTAATTGAGTCATGTATTTTGCAGTAAACACCATGTACAAAACTATGGCTTGGATGCATACCCTTCGAACTCATCTTCTTCATTCTCCAAGCAGAGCACCGTCAGGGGAGGGGCACCGGTGAACGGCGAGGCAGCTTCGGCACCAGCGGCCAAGGCGTGCTTGCACGCGGCTGAGGTGCACGCGCGCGGGAGAGATGGTGGCACTGCGGCAATGGCAGAAGGGCGCCCGGAGCAGCGGGCCATGGTGTGGCCGTACGGGAGGCGCAGACACCGGAGCAGAGCACCAGCACAGCCGCAGGGCACGCGTGCACACGCGACGGTAGCAGCAGCATGGCACTATGGCTACGGTCCAGCATGGGACATGGCAAGGGCACTGCGGCTCCGGTGGCGGGAGCACGAGGCGGCAACGGCATCGGCAGAACCGGAACGGCGGGGCGGCGCAGCGGACGGGTCATGTTCGGCCAGGCGCCGCGGCACGGGCGCGGCAGGGCGCACGTCCACAGCGGGGAGCGGTGAAGCCGAGTGCGGTGGGAGGCGTGGAAAAACAGCGCCGAGGGGCAGCGGGTGCCACGCGGGAACGAGGGGCTCACACCTGCGCCCACGGATGACCGACGACGGACGACAGGAGGCACCGGCGCATGGCAGCACGGGCAGCGAGATGGAGACAATGCGGGCACCATGGAGCAGAGCCTTGCGGAGGAGGCGCCTAGAAGGGAAAACGGCGAGACGCCGACACGCGGGACGCCGCGATGGCGGGGCACGGGCGCGCTGCGCGTACGACGGTGGGGAATCGGACCAGCGTTGGGAGCGAGGTGGAGGTGCGCGCGCGATCGGGTGACACAGGCGCGGACCAGCAGAGGAAAGCGGGGCGGCTGGGAAGACGCAGTGCGAGAGAGGCAGCGGCCGGAGGCAAAAGCAAACACCAAAAATTCCAAGCACCATGGTAGGTGAGGAAAATGAGGGGCATGTTGTTGCTTGAAGGCCCGATCGTGCTGCAGTATAGAAAGGAAGAGGCAAGGGGACAGCAGCACAAGGGTCGTACACATTGTACACACGCTGGCACTGCGGACCTGTCAGAAGCTAAACACAGAGACAGCTGTAGTAAGTTGACTTCGGCACAGAGACAGACATCGACAGGCTAGGACGATCAGAGGTAGAGCAAACGAACAACATGAGGGTTCGGCCAACCCCATCAACGTAGGGACAGCATGGCACGACGCGAGTAATTCGGGTGACTGATTCAGAGCAGGGAAAACAACACCGTCATACCGGCGAGGCAGGTGGGACGAGTGGCCAGCGGCACTCACATTTTTATTTCTATTTCGTTTTTATGTTTTGAGCTCGATTAACTTTCACCAGTAATTATTTCACGCAAAAGTTCATACTTCTCCCTAACCCACAAAGACAAAATCTTTAAGTGTTATTTAATTACGTTGCTCAGTATAGTTTGCTAAAAATGGCATTTAAAACATAAGCTCAATATTTAAAATTCGAGAAACTCGTTCTGGAAATTTTTCTTAGGCCTAAATCGTGGTGCTAAATAAGATTGTAACACCGGGGTGTTACACATACTGCTCGGGGTCAGTAAGAAATAGGGTCCCTCTCCCACGCCTCGTTCTTCCGGGTATTTGATCCATAACCATCCTGTGTCTCATCCTCTTCCTTGATCCACGCTTGTTCCAATGGTAAGCTGGATCCGCAATGTACTTTGCTCGTCATCTGGAAGCCACTCTCCAGGGTCCCGAAAAGGCACAAAGCGGGGGCTCCATGTGTGCATAAGCGTGTCGACACTAAACTCATGAGGTATCCTGCTCTCGATATTATAGTTATGATGTCTAGCTGCTGCCACCAAATGGGAATATAGAAAGTGGTACTGCCTTGGTTTACCACAAGTGCATGTAAAATTTTGGAGGATAACCACATGCATCCTCGACTCTCGGACCTCACCATCGGACGTTGTACCGCCCCTATGCTTAACCTGATAAGTCCTTGTGGCATGGTCAAAGCATGTAACCTCATGTGTGCTAGCCCTTTCATTTGCCTTCTCTAGGTGTGCCTTTGGTTTCGGAGCCCATATCTCTCCGTCACTCCGCAACTTCAATGCATGGGTGTGTCTATCGTTGAACCAGGCAACAAGCTTGTAGAAGGTGAATTCAACGATTGCATTCACGGGCATACCACATATCCCCAATAGCAACTTATTGAATGACTCCGCCATGTTGCTGCACTGAAACTCGTACCTCCATCCACCGGTGTCGTGAGCTCTTGTCCATTTCTCCAAATCCCTTATCAAATCTGTGAGCCATTGTCTACCTTCTACATTTGATGCGGTTCTGACCTGCTCCAACTTTTTCTAAAAGTACTTGTCCTCAAGCTATCGAGCAGCCTCTTGGAACAGATCAAAGTTATCCTTCACACCATCCTTCCGGAGTAGATTCTCGGCAAGGTGCCAAGTACACCAATGATGGTGCAAAGGTGCATACCCCTCTATCTGCTATTGTACGACATTAAGTATGCCCTGGTGCCTATCAGATATGATGCCAACCTCCCTGCTAGGCCCAACCACATGTATCCGGAGTAGCCTCAAGAACCATCCCCAACTATCATTGTTCTCCTTCTCAACCAAAGCAAATGCCAAAGAAACCAACTTGTTGTTCGCATCATAGGATATGGCTATAAGAAGTGTGTCCTGGTATTTACCAATCTAGAACATACCATCAATGGAGAAGATGGGACGACAGTGCCTAAAGGCCTCGACACACTGAGGAAAGCACTAGAAAGCATAGAAGAATATATGCCTCCCATCCTTCCATGCATTTGATTTTGGGATGTACTCATAATGCATGCCTGAATTCACCACTTTGATTGCATTAAAAAGTACTAGCAGCTGCTCATACCTATCCTCCCAGTCCCCATATATCATCTTCCACGCTCGCTACTTAGCCCTCCAAGCTTTACCATAAGTTATCACATAACCTTCATACAACGCCTCAACGATCCTGATAATTATCCTAACCTTCATGTTGGGTTCTCCCTGCAATATTCCTATCAACCGCTTGGCAAAGAGGGTAGATATCAACTGCCAATGCCTCAGTGTCAGCACATGGTCAGCATAATTGTGTGGCCCGACAACTTTTGTGATCTTCCACTTTTCGGTGACCTTTTGCTTCCTTGCACAAACCCTCCATGGGCAGCGTTCCTTGTCACACACAACTGTGTAACGGCGCTCCACATATGAATACAAGATCTTGTAAGGTCTCTTTCGTATCACTACAAACGCCTGTAACCACCTCTTCAATGCAGGGAGGTCCTTGAATACCCTCCCATTCTCAATTACCATGTTAGGGCCGGCCTCAGGAGCTTCTAGGAGCTCATCATCATGTCCTTCTACACACGCCTAATCGGAATGAGCAAGATCACTGAACTCGTGAACTCTTAGATCACGGCGGCCGAGAAAGATACGCCTCAGCATCTCAACATCACTCTCTGTCAGCTCTCCAACAGGGCGATCATCATCAGAATCAAGAGCCCTTGCCATCTCATATGGCTCCGAATCATTCATAATTTCAACACTATTGGAGCCACGAAATCCATCTCCACAGTGCACTTGCGCAGCAACAGGGGCATATCCACATTGTTAAGAATGTCTCCTATAACATAAGTAGAGAAATGAGGAAAGAATGAAAGAAATAGATGTAAGGAAGGGGTAAGCTCCCAATAACCATGCGGATAAGACACTTACTCGAAGGATTCTGTGTCAAAGGGATCTCATGAGTAGGATCTACCACAACAACATAAGTCTGACAAGCATCTCCAACTATCTCATTAGGGGCAGTTTCAGCATCGAGAACCGTAGGTGCAACCTCCACATCCATATCAGGTTCTAAGATGGGAGGGTCAAAGTGTGCCTACTGACCCATTGCTAGGGAAAACCCATGAGGGATGGGATCAACTAACACCCGATGCACAACCACGTCTAAACATTGCAGCTGGCTCATCATAGCCGATCTCACATAGTTCTCCCACTAATCCACACACCCGATCGGGATCATTCGTCTGAGGATGTTGGGAGGAGAACCAAGGTGCAGTACACCCTCAACTGCAATGCCATCATCATCATCTCCAAGGCAATGCAGCTCCTCCCGAGCCCTTCCAACCATCTCACAAAATGAAGGCCTATCATTGAATAGCACAGGCACGCTTTGCATATCAACAAACTCAACATATCCATAGCGATCGCATTCAACGATGCCTCCATGATATATGGTCACTAGGTTGTCCATCTAGTTCAAATACATAATGAAACACATGTCCTTTAGTCCAAATTAGACGATAGATAGTACCTAACAAGTACTTTCTAACTACAAACTAAGTAAATAAGATAATAACTACATATATATATAGTGTACTCACAAAATAGCTATGTCTATGTACCTATGTATCTATGTTTCTATCTGTTGGTATAGAAAGTGACCAACTAGTAAATATTTGTAGTTTTGCTGCACGTTGTGATCGGAGGTGGCCTAGCACTCAATGACATAGGATTTATACTGGTTCAGGCAACGTGCCCTACGTCCAGTGTGGGTTGGTCGGTGACTTGATTCCTGAGCCTAGGTGCTCGAAGTCTATAGTGGGGTTACAAACGAGAGAGAGAGATGGGGTGTCCGGTCAGTCCGGTCGGAAGGGCCAAGATCCACAGGAGCTATGCTATGAACGAAGTGTCCAAGCGTGTGCTTGAGGGATTGTCAGCTATCGATCTAATGAGTCTGAACTTGAAGAGGTCAATCTGGGTTAACTGCCTATGTTTGGAGGGAGAACATCCCCTTTTATAGAAGAAGGGGATGGCTTTACAAGTGAGAGAGAGAGAGAGTATGGACGTTTCTAAGCCTTGTTACCCTTGCCGACGAGGACAGGACAATGGTGGGCGCTCGCAATACTGTTGATGTCACTGTAGAATGTCAGATACATGTGGGAGGTTGAGCTGCTTTCTTCAAGACTAGAGGACATCGGTACCTACCAAAATGCTGTCTCGCTGACTGGAGGCATGGCTTTACCATATTCACCTGGTATGGTGAATTTCGGCACCCACAATACTGTTGATGCCTAGAGGCACATGGGGGGTCTTACCGTACGGGTGTTCTGACCGGCGCTTATAATACTATAGAGGTAAATGTTGGTGCCTACAATACTGTTTGTGGCAGGGTGATTGTAAAGTATGGTTCCACAGGGTATGGTCCCTGGTGCCATGGTTTGACTTGCGAGCCCTGTCTTGCCTTCCTTCGTACGCCTTCTAGTTCTTTCCAAGTGGGCGTCCCCAGTCGGATGGCCCCAGTTGGTTCTAGCGTGCCAGTCGGAGAATAGCGATGGGTAGGGTTTTCTATGAACCCCGGTCAGAGACACGGGGTTGGAGTCGAAGGCGATGCTCGGGTCAGGCTTTCTGAGTGGAGGCCGTGCGAAGGCGACCAGGGCCTGACGCTAGCGCTCTGATTGAAGAGGCCGTTTGGAGTTAGCCTGAGCCTGAGCTAGTGCTCCGATCGGAAAGATGGGCCGAAGGCGGCCAGGGCCTGAAGCGAGTGATCCGGTCTGTTGAATTCAGACTCTCGGGCCGGTCTAGAAGAAAAAAGGTCGTCCTCCTGGGCCGAGCCCTGGCATGGAAGCCGGTCCCCGAGGGACCCCGGGTTTATGAACCCGACAGGAGCCCCCGAGCGATTCAGGCAGAATCGTCCGAGGGATTTTTGTCTTGCCGGCGGGTATGCGCGAGCGCACCCACAGGTGTAGCCCCCGATTCCCTGGGCGGTTTGTGCCGAACCGGCTGGGGGTATTTCTGAGTTTGTCAGTGGGGGATGTTTTTCTATTTTTTTTGGTGGGTGCGCGCGAGCGCACCCGCGGGTGTAGCCCCCGAGCCCCAGGCGGTTTGGGCCGAACCGACTAGGGGTGTTGTCTCAGTAGGCATGTATCCATGTTTTTAACCAAGGCGTCGTTGCATAGCCGAGGCGGTGAGGTGCGAGGGATGGGATAAAAAAAGCAGAACTAACCGATCTTAGGTGTCGATGCGCGCCTTGGGATTGGGTGAGTTGGAATTTGTGAATGGACCATGGCGTCGGTGCGCGCCGTGGATAGGGACGAGGTGGAATCGCGAGTAGACCTAGGCGTCGGTGCGCGCCGTGGATCAAGAGAGTTAGTTTTAGTTAGTTTCAGTTAGTGAAGCCGTTACGCAAGTTTAGGAGTCTTGGTCCCAGGAGCCGTAGCCAGATGTCACCGATCTTGTCGACGCGAGTTCGGGGTCATGATCCCAAGGTTTCTTTGGAGTGCAGTGAAGCCGTCTGAAGCCATTATGTGAGTTTAGGAGTCGCGGTCCCAGGAGCCATAGCCGGATGTCGCCGATCCAGTCGACGCAAGTTCGGGGTCACGGTCCTAGGGTTTCTTTGGAGTGTAGTGAAGCCGTCTGAAGCCGTTACGTGAGTTTAGGAGTTGCGGTCCCAGGAGCCGTAGCCGGATGTCGCTGATCCTATCGATGCGAGTTCAGGGTCATGGTCCCAGGGTTTCTTTGGAGCGCAGTCAGAAGTGAAGCTGTTACGAAGACGTTGTTAGTTTAGTTAAAGATCAGACGATGCGGTGCTCGCGGGTCCTGGCGTCGGTGCGCGCCAGTGACCGGGCGAGTCGTAGTCGTGGATCTAGCGAGTTTGAGGTCGCCGTCCTTGGCATTTTTCTTGAGCCCTTGAGCCCTATTGGGCCTTCATGGGGGTCAATGTGAGTTTATGTGTGTTACCCTATCTGGTTCCTCACAAACCAGGGGGGCTAAGTTTCATCGCTTGTCCCGATCGCTCGGGCTCGAAGACTAGCTCGGTGAGTTCGCTAACAGGTGTGATCGAGTGGAATCTGGGTCCATTGTTCGTGATTGGGTTAGCATAGCCCCCTTGTGACATTCCACTACTCCTTTACCTACAACCCGACAGATGCCTAGGTCATTCTAGAGACCAACCTGGGTGGCCTTTTGGCCTCCCCTCAATGGAGATTCTGTGGGCTTGGCGAGAGGTTCAGGATCGAACGAGAAGGTTGAGATGACCTAGTCTGCCAGACTAGGCTAGGGCCGCACGGTGCTCATCTACGGTTTTCTCCCATGGCTCTGTTGGTTACTCATATCAAAGGAGGCAACCGCCGCTTCATAATGCAACATGGAGCATTCTGATGCATTTCGCTGCACGTGCGATGCTTAGTTCCCAAGCCCCTAGGTGGTTCATGCCCTAACCGTCCAGGGGGTTCAGGCGTATGGAATGAAATGTGTGTATGGATGTATGAATGTTTTAAATTGAAATAGAGGGGCTTTGATAGTGTTTTACCTTAATGACTGGAGTGACGGGGTTCGAAGAGCTCTAGTCGGAAACGTCTGTCCAGGACCTACGCTCATCAATCATGGGTTAGCCCTTGTGTGAACAGTTTTGTATTAATGAACACATGCTCACCTTGATGACCTGAGAGATGGGGTTCGGAGAGCTTCAGTCGGAAATGTCCGACCGAGACCCGTGCTCGTCATTCGAGACGGAGTCAGCATGGCCCGCATGGGGTGCCCCTTTGCTTCCTACCTGTATCTCAGGTGCTTATCCTGACTGAATCGATCGACTTAGGAGGCCAGTTGGTCTCTCTATGGAGATTTCGCTGTTGGATCTCTCCAGGTCTAGCCTAGGGAGACGGGGAGCCATCCGCGTGCGGTGGCGCTTTGGT
Source organism: Miscanthus floridulus (assembly GCF_019320115.1). Lineage (NCBI taxonomy): Eukaryota > Viridiplantae > Streptophyta > Magnoliopsida > Poales > Poaceae > Miscanthus > Miscanthus floridulus. The sequence goes on from NC_089596.1 coordinate 18,805,708, forward strand.
TTTTGTGCCCGACGTGCGGTAGTGGTGGGCCATGTCCCGGTCATGTCCCATCTGATCAGGAGCCGTTTCATCGTGCTGGCACATACTGTCGGTCAGGGGGCGTCCCATCTGCATTAAATGGAAAAAGAGAGAGAGAGTTTCTCGCCCCGCCGCTTTGCCTTCCCGATTGGCACGTCCTTTCCTAACCGCTGCTCCCCTTCCTTTAAGTAGGAGAAGAGAGAGGGTGTTCGCCTCGTTCTTTTACTTGTTTGTCGTCTGCCGCCGCCGCCTTTCTTTTTCCTCCTCATCAAGAGCGTTCCTGAGAGCTACGGAGGTTTCTAGGAAAGGAAGGGGGAGAGAGCGGGGGAGAAGAGGAGAACACACTGATCCTTTTTGCAAGCTGGAGCAAGATGTCAGACTAAAGGTCATCCACTGTGAGGAAGTCGGTGCTAGAGTCTTTTGTCGAGAAGGGTTTTCTGCCACCGCAGGAGGTGGCGCACTGGAGGGTCCCTGGGGGAGAGGAGTTCCCGCGACCTCGTCCTGGCGAGGTGGTGTCCTTCCTTACCTTTCATGAGCGTGGGCTAGGATACCCCATGCACTGGTTCCTACGCGGGCTCCTTAATGAGTGGGATTTGGAGCTGCAACACCTCAATCCAATGGGGGTGCTGCATATCGCTGGTTTCATCACCATCTGCGAGGCTTTCCTCGGGATGGAGCCGCACGTGGATCTCTTCCGGTGGTTCTTCTCTGGGAGGACCTTAACGACGGGGAGCTCAGTTGAGGTCACGCCGGTGGGGGGGTTTCGCCCTTCAAAGGAAGCCGCGCGTAGGAGGTTTGTACCCTACGTACACCCCTTGTAGTTCCAACCGAGGGTGGCACGGGGAGTGGTTCTACATCAGGAACCCGGAGGCGGCGCCGTTCCCGGCGTTTACCGGTAGGAGGCCGGAGGAGCGGGAAAGCTGGTCGTGGGGTTGCGACCATAAGGAGAGGCACAAGGTGGAGGCCATCGAAGAGGAGCTCCAGAAGCTCATGAGGCATGGCCTTGATGGAGTGCGGGTGTTCTACACCCTCTACCACCGCCGGATTGCGCTGTTGGCGGAGAGGACGCAGCCGATGTGGGAGTACGGTGGCGGGTCGGACCAGAACCGCGCGTCACCAGAGGAGTTTTTGGACGAAAAGGTCTAGAGTCACATCGGCCGGGTGCTGCAGCTGAGGCCCAGGGAGATGATCGCGGAAAAACCCATACCGCTCAATGCCTCGATCGCGTCCACATTGGTGCGTTCCCTTGTTTTGTTCGTGCTTCTTCTCTGCTCTTTCCTATTTCTTTGATCTGGTTCATTCATTCCGTAGGGGCTTGGGAGGTATAAGTCCTGATCGCACCTTCCCAAGGGACCGGAGGGCGTGGCTCGGCAGACCGCTCAGAAGAAGGTGGCTGAGGCTTGGAAGAAGAAAAAGAATAAGGAGATCCTACGAAAGCAGGAGAAGGAGCAGGAGATCGTCTGGCGCACGAGGGCCGGGGAATGTAGGAGTGACGTCGAGTTGGAACTTGCGTCGGACGATCCTATGGATCTGGATGATATGGTCTTCTCCGACAAGGAGGAGAGCGGGGGGGGGGGTCATTGCGACCTCGGTGGAGCGTCGTGATACCACGACATCGTCCACCGGTGACGAGCTGGTGACCGCACGTCGTGCAGTGGATCCCTCATCGAGGAAGCACGCAGCGGGCATGGACATCATCGGTGAGCGGGCATCAAAGCAAACGCGGTCACCGCACCCCTTGACAGCGTCGCCGGCCCCGTCCCCACCTATTATGGATGTGACGGAGCAAGGCGGGTGGTCTGCTGAGGAGCGGACTAACACCCATGCGTCGCTTGGACGTGTGCCGATGCATGACTCGCAGCGGGGGGAGGACCTACCTGCTGTGGGCGTGGTCGAGCATATCAGGCGGTCTGAGGAGCGGACTGGAGCACGTGTGCTGCGTGAGTCGTAGTCGGATGATACTACGCCTGTTGCTCCGGTCGAGGATTCCCGAGCCGAGGGTCGAGATGACCCGTAGGCCGGGCAGGAGCCGGTAGGGACGTCTTTGCCCCCTACCAAAGTAAAGGAGCATGGGTCGTGGTCCGGAAGCGGTCCTCGATACGCAGGCCCATCGACGTCGGGGTCGACCTTCAGAGTTGTGCCGCTCGCCACCCGGTATGTCTTTCTTTGTTTCCTTTTGGTTTTTTGCTGGTTGAGCTTTTTGTTGGAGTGTGACTGACCCGTACCTTCCGTCAGTGGCCTAGGGATGCCGGGGCTGAGTATTGCCCCGACTGCCGTGCAGGAGACCTGGAAGCCTGTTCTGTAGCGTGTCGTGGCGGCAAGACCTTCTGTTCCAGGGATGGTGCCCCTAGTTTGGCTATTGATGAGGCGGCAGCTGTGGCATCGGTGTTGGCGGTGATCCCAGTGCCAATGGTGACTGTGGTATCTAAGGTGACTCTCGTGGCTTCCCCTCCACCGGTCGTGGTGGAAGAGGCGAGGGATACCAAGCTCCCTGCCTTGCCGGGTGGAGGGTCATGTGGCTCACCCTTGACGTCGGAGTCGAAGGCGCTAGGGGAAGACATGGCCGGGCCAGGGTCGGGACGCCCGGTGGTGGCCTAGGCCAACGAGGTGGTGGAGATCCCGTCTGATGACGAGGTGGATGTCATGGCAGAGCCGCTGGTGCCGTTGCGGCAACCCACCGGTGATGTCACGGCGGAGCCATCGGCACCGTCGTGGGGCCTAGTGGTGGTCCAGTCGGTGGCTGGGACCTCTAGAGGGCCGGTGGTGTCACCGCGGGACCTGGCAGTGGTATGGTTGGAGGTTGGGCCCTCCGACAATTTGTCGGAGGGTGACCTAGAGTGGCCTGCCCTGAGCACCCAGCGACCGCACGGTTCATCCTCCGGGACTCCCGGGAGCGTTAGCTCTGGGACATCTTTAGGGGGCAAGGGCACGTCGCGGTATCAGAACTCACCAAGCTAACCGCATAGCTTGAAAGTGCCTAGAAGCGGGCTCTGATTGCTCGGTAGTTGGTTGAGGTCGACATGTAGCTCACGGTGGAGGTGAGTTTTTGCTACTTGTCCTTTACCCTTCTAATCCCTTATCGGTTGTTTTTAGCGTGCTTACCTTTTGTAGGAGATAAGGAAGACATCGTCCCACAAATCCCACTTCCTCCGGTCAGAATACGCTCGAGTGGCCGAGCTCGAGCGTCGGGCGGAGTCCGCCTACCGCGAGTCCTGGGACCGGGCGACCGAGGCAGCCACGGCATGGGCGGAGGGGCAGCGTGCGGAGGAGCGGGCGACTGTGGTCGAGCAAGGGCTCGAGGTGGCAAGGGCCCATCAGGCAGAGACTGAGGCAGAGTTGCGGGCGTCCCTGGCGAACACCGAGGTGGCGCTGTGGGAGGCTTTGGTGGCCCTTGATCCGGAGCGTGCTGCCCTGGAGTCAGCGGAGAAGGCCCTAGAGGAGGAGCGGAGGGCTCGGTCGGAGGTAGATCGAGAGGTGCTCGCGCTCCGAGGCCGGTTGATGGAGATGGAGGATGCGAGTGCCTAGCTGCGTGAGCAGGTGGCCCAGCTGCGCGAGTAGGTGGCTCGGCAGGCAGAGGATCTCTCCACCCTTGAGGCTTCTCACATCGGTACGTACCTTTTTTGTTTTCTTGTTGTGTTGGCTTTTCCCTCAGCCTATTTCTGAGATCGTTGCTCTTCTCGCAGAGCTGGGCGAAAAAGTGGAGGTGCTGGAGAGGGACCTAGAGACGACCAAGGCGACGCTTGGCCAGAATACAGAGGAGCTGGCCAAGTCCTGTGAGGAGCGTCATGCTCTTGAGGGGGATCTTGACTAGATCCGCAACGTTGCCCAGCACGTCGTCTCGGAGATCTTTAGGTCGGTGCCAGCACCAGCGCACCTGCGGTCTAGCTGGCAGAGGACCTAGGGGAGGTCTGGGATCTTATTAGGTCTGGGTTGTTCTACGGAGCGTCGGGGGGTGCTGACCGCGGTGGGGATGCACCATCCGCACCTAGACTTCGCCACCACCTGTAGCAGATACGCTGAAGGCATGAGCATGGCGAACATCCAGTCGATCGGGGAGAGCTTGCTGCCGCACGCGTGGTCGGTGGCAGACGAAGTCTCCGCCGAGTGGGTGATGGACGTTCGCCGTGAAGACCTGGCCAAAAGCGGGCGTGGAGAGGATGTTGTAGAGCTTTCGAATGGCAAAGAGCCTGGGTCGGAGGTGAATGTCGCCCCAGTCTTGGCCGAGCCGGATGCCGTGCCGTCGGGAAGTGAGCAGCTCGCGCCTTCGTCGGTTGCGCCGTCGTCAGATGTCGTCGGGCTGGCCCAGTAGCATGTAAAAATAATAGTAGTTTAGTGGGAGTAGATAGTTTTAAGTTTGTGGGGGAAGCCCCCATATAAAACGTTCGTGTGCTCAACAGTTATAATGGTATTTTGTTTTCTGTGATGGAGTCACTCTATTCGGGGAAGCTTGTTCCCTTTCGTTCCTTAATTTTCCCTTAGCATAATTTTGTTTTTTTATTCTTTCTTTCTTGCACCTACCCGTTTGTTCCATAGGTTGTGACCTTGTGAGCCCAGGGCGTGGCCCACGAGGCTCAGCTATTCGTAACCGTAGGAAAGAGCGAGGTGCGATCAGTCGGAATTTTTAAAGCAAAGCTACGTAAGGTAAATTAAAGGAATGAACTACCCCTTCATTAGGGTAGGAAGGAATTTCTCCATACAACAGTAAACAAAATAGAGAGGTAGTAGTGCCCCCTAGAGGAGCCCCGAGCGCCCCGAGCTGAAAAACGTTCGGGTCGGGGTGCTCTTACATGAGCGTACGTTAAGTAAATAATGGTAAGACTAAAACTTAGGGGAAAAGAAAATGACATAGCTGTTCCAAGGTGCTTGGTGAGAGCGTCGTCGTCGTTATCCTTCAGTTGTCTGGATCCTTGTCCGCTGCGCCCCCTTCTTTGGCTCATGTTCGCCGTGGCAATGTTCTGGCTCATGTTCGTCGTTCGGCTCGGACAAGCTGCGCAGGAGCATGGTCGCCGCGGCAATGTTCTGGCTGGCCCAAGCGAACTATGGGGGATCAGTTCCCCTATACGGGGTGTTGCGCTAGACCCGACAGGCGTGACCCCGGGCGTCGTTCACCGGTCTATGCGCGCAGGGCGCAGCATGGTGCACCGAGCACGCTGGCACAGTTGGTGGCTGATGCGGCCACTATCATTGTAGATCCTCCCTGTGCTCGCGCGTGAGCTCGGGGTCTCCGCATGAGGGCCCAGAGGGGCATGAGTCCGTGCGGACTCCATTACCCTAGCGGCTGTTCCGGAGCGTCCGTCATAGCGCACTCGCGGGACGGACGATGGCTTGGTGCCACGTCGTCGATGCTGGAGTTGTCACTCCCGATGTTGTCGTCCATGAAGTCGAGACAGCAGGGACCATAGCCCACCATCCCCACAAGTTCAGATGTGAGAGGGGGTGGCGTCGGCATCCGCTGGAGCCCCTAGGCGTACACGTCTGTGGGAGACACAAGGCCATAGGGGAACCGGCCGTATGGCGGCTGCGACGGGGACAACGATAACCCACCGGGTATTTGGCGGAAGATAGAACGTAGTAAGTAAATAACAGCATGTATATTACTCACTGCGGGGTTTGAGTAGAGAGTTTGCTTAGAATGAAGCGCAGATGCTGAGCCGTTGGAGTCGTGCGTCCCAGAGTCGATGGAGGACGTCCCTCCGATGGGTGCCGGGTCGCGAGTCTCCTCGCGGAGGTGGAGTACGCCAAACCGGTCGGCGACAAAGTCTAGGCTTCCAAAGCAGAAGGCCTAGGAAGGCTCGAAGACGGGTGGAACCCGCATCTCGGTGGCGAGAGTGCGGGAAATTCCATCGAGCCGAAGCGAATCGTATCGCCGAGCCTGCCACGGCGGGGGTGGCAGAAAAATGGGCCATTCGATTACCAAAAAAGTGTTGAACGTACAACGTCTTCCCCATGGACGGCGCCAACTGTTAGTACAGAAAGTGACCAACTAGTAAATATTTGTAGTTTTGCTGCACGTTGTGATCAGAGGTGGCCTAACACTCAATGACACAGGATTTATACTGGTTCAGGCAACGTGCCCTACGTCCAGTGTGGGTCGGTCGGTGACTTTATTCCTGAGCCCAGGTGCTCGAAGTCTGTAGTGGGGTTACAAATGAGAGAGAGAGAGAGAGATGGGGTGTCCGGTCGGTTCGATCAGAAGGGCCGAGATCAACAGGAGCTATGCTATGAACGAAGTGTCCAAGCATGTGCTTGAGGGTTGTCAGCTATCGATCTAATGAGTCTGAACTTGAAGAGGTCGATCTGGGTTAACTGCCTCTGTTTGGAGGGAGCACATTCCCTTTTATAGAAGAAGGGGGATGGCTTTACAAGAGAGAGGGAGAGAGAGTATGGACGTTTCTAAGCCTTGTTGCCCACACCGATGGGGATGGGACAATGGTGGGCGCCCGCAATACTGTTGATGTCACTGTAGAATGTCAGGTACATGTGGAAGTTTGAGCTGCTTTCTTCAAGACTGGAGGACATCGGTACCTACAAAAATGCTGTCTCGCCGACTGGAGGCATGGCTTTACCATATTTACCTGGTATGGTGAATTTCGGCGCCCATAATACTATTGATGCCCAGAGGCACATGGGGGGCTCTTACCGTATGGGTGTTCTGACCGGTGCCTACAATACTATAGAAGTAAATATTGGTGCCTACAATACTGTTTGTGGTAGGGCGGTTATAAAGTACTGTTCCGCAGGGTATGGTCCCTGATGCCGTGGTTTGACTTGCGAGCCCCATCTTGCCTTCCTTCATATGCCTTCTGGTTCTTTCCGAGCGAGCGTCCCCGGTTGGATGGCCCTAGTTGGTTCTGGCGCGCCAGTCGGAGAATAGCAATGGGCAGGGTTTTCTATGAACCCCGGTCGAAGACACGGGGTCGGAGTCAGAGGCAGTCCTCGGGTCAGGCTTTCCGAGTGGAGGCCGTGCGAAGGCGGCCGAGGCCTGACGCTAGCGCTCCGATCGGAGAGGCCGTTTGGAGTTGGCCTGAGCCTGAGCTAGTGCTCCGGTCGGAAAGATGGGCCGAAGGCGGCCAGGGCCTGAAGCGAGTGCTCCGGTCTGTTGAATTCAGACTCTCGGGCCGGTCCAGAAGAAAAAAACGCCATCCTCCTAGGCCGAGCCCTGGCGTGGAAGCTGGACCCCGAGGGACCCCGGGTTTATGAACCCGACACTATCTATCTACATATCTAACTATATCTATGTACCGATGTATATATATTTCTATCTATCTACATATATATCTCACTAGATCACTAACTAAATTAACTACCTGAGTCATCACATTAACTAGTAAATAATAAATAATCGAACTACTACATTACAATCAAAACTAACTAAGCACCTATGTTGCATATTCACAATTTTTACCTAGCACGGTCGGGCGCTGCAGGGCCCGGGGATGGCCGGCGCGGCCGCGGGAGGGGGCGGGGACGGCCGCCGAGGACGAGGGCGCGGCCGAGGACGGCCGGCGCGGGCGTAGACGCAAGGGCGCGGGCGCGGGGCCGGCACGTGCGGTGACAGCCGTCGAGGGCGAGGGCGCGGGCGCGGACGTGGCCGAGGCGGCGCTGACGGGCACGGCGGCACGGGCGCACGGGTGGGGACGGTGCGGTAGTGGTGACGGGAGGTAGAAAGAAAGAGAGAAGAAGAGAGAAACGAAGGGAGGACCCATACGTAAGAGAGGGCTTGACGCCAGGATTGTTGGCACTGAGTTCGGCGCCAAGATCCACGGCGCCGAGATGGCTGCCATGTCAGCGTCCATGTTCGCCAAGTGGCCCCGAGCTCGGCGCCAGCAACGATGACGCCGAGCAGTGTAAGCTTGGCGCCAGCAACGATGACGTCGAGTTAAGAGTCCAGATTTTGAAATCTTATTTCCAGAGGCATATTTATGAAAAATTTTCAAAAAAGGGTTGAAAAATAAAAAATTCGGCTTGAACTTTCGCGAAAGTCCGCTTTTTCGTTCCTGAACTTCAAAACTGGGCAAAACACCTCCCTCAACTTTTGAAACCGTTCATCTTACCTCCCTGTCCCTGTTATAAGCGGTTTTGAAGGTGGTTTTTGCTTTTTTTTCTTTTTTTTTTATTTATTCTACTAAATCTTTGAAAAATCATAGTAAATCACAAAAAAAATCATAAAATAGAAAATCCAATTTTGTTGGACTCCACATGAGTAGATCTATACAGTAAACATATAATATGGTATGCTTTGGTACAAAGTATTTATTGTAGCTTTAGATCTATGCTTTTCTGTAATTAAATAGAATAATTCATAGCTGTAGTTTCTAAGGTCCAATTGTGATGAATTTTTTGTGGTGGGCTAATTATTGTCTGCTTAAAGTGTAGTAAAAATATCATACTCATTAGATCATGTATAACTTAGTTATAGATTATATTTAGGTTTATGCTTGTTAAATATAAATAAATCTATAACTAAGCTATACATGGTCCAATGTGTATGAAATTTTTACTATAGTTCAATCATACAATAATTAGCATACCATAAAAATTTTATCACAATTGGATTATAGAAACTGCAGCTATGAATTATTTTAATTAATTATAGAAAAGTATAGATCTAAAGCCACAGCAAAAATTTTATACTAAAGCATACTATATTATATATTCACTGTGTAGATCTACTCATGTGGAGTCCAACAAAATTGGATTTTCCATTTTATGATTTTTCTGTGATTTACTATGATTTTTTAAAGATTCAGACGAAATAAATAAAAAAGAAAAAGACAAAACCGCCTTCAAAACTGCTTATAACAGGACCAGGGAGGTAAGATGGACGGTTTTAAAAATTGAGAGAGGTGTTTTGCCCGGATTTGGAGTTCAGCGAAGAAAAACGGACTTTCGCGAAAGTTGAGGGAGATAATGTGGATTTTTTCCTTATTTGGGCCATTATACTGCAGATGTAAATGGGACGTTATGCTTTAAAATGGGCTGGACAGAATGGTAGCTATTGGGCCTGGTATCAAAGTGGTAATCGCCGTGGGTGAAACCAAATGTTGATTCCACTCAAAAAAAATGTTGATATTGCATTGACAGTCAGTCGTTTGCTGCCGTGCTGCATGGAAAACTCAATGGGAGCTGTCATCAGAGTTGAGAGATCATGCATTCAGGGAAAACTCCTACTGATGACGGCATGGGGGAAAAAAACATTCAGCAGTGCCCAACTGTGGAGCCGGGAAGCAGAGGATGTAGCCTGTACCTGCATTGCATGGTATTCAGTTTTCAGTTGAGTGGATGTGCTGCTTGCATGTATCAGTGAGTTCCTCCTCAAGTCCCGATAGTTGCCTGTAATCCCGTCGTCTAAAAATAGGTAGCGACGGAGGGGGTGATGAAGCTGCAGACTGGCAGGTAGCTGCTGTGCTATGCTATGCTATGAATGATTCGGATCCTCCATGTGCTCGCTGATGTTGCGGCCTGACGACCTTCATTCGCTTTAGTCTGCTCACCGGTCACCATGCGCTTTGGCTACCTTTAATTTTGCACCACTGGCGGCGCCGTTCCAGCTTAATCCTATGTGGTTGTGCTGTGCATACACGTACACCCAAAGCATCTGCAGCTCTAGATAGATAGCTATGGAGTAGAGTAGTGGAGTAGCAGCTGTAGCATATATATAGTATAGCTAGCATGTCATGTGGCCCATGCTGCATACGATTCTACTGCCATCTATCATGGATTTCTTTCAGAGCGTGCGCACAAGGATCTGCAGTGCCCAGACCCCCAAATATATTCCATCCACCCACCATCATGACATGCATATGCATGGTCCTAGATTTTGCGTTGGTTAAGTATTCAGCTAACAATTCGTTAGAACTATTTAGATTCAAGGAGATAATTCTAACTATCATCTCCTTTGATCCAAATAGGACCTAAACTACTCTCATTCCGGCTTCTTTGGTGGAACAACCTTTTGTTTTCTCTTTTTCTCTCTCTTTTCTTCCTTTATTTTCTCTCTTGTCCTGTGTCTTTATTTTTTTTTCTTCCCTTTCTCTCCTTCTTATCCGCTCGTCCCTCCCCGCTCGCACCGCCTCCCTCACCTCCTCCTCCATAACTGCGCTGCCTTCCTCACCTCCGCCTCAACACCACTGCTCGCTTTCCTCCGTCAACGTCGATGTTGGCACTTTTACCTCCGAGCGCCACCCACACTGTACCCTACGTTGCCATGGAGGAGGGGCATTTTGGGGTGGGCCAGTGACCACGGAGGACGGAGCTCGCCGAAACTATAATGTGTTGTTCAACTCATCTCAGCGTGAATTCCAGGCGAAGTTGTTTCTCCTCAGGCCCTTTTGTTAGCGGAGTCGTGAAGATAGAGGCGGAGCGGCTGGGGGAGTGGTGCAAAAATGGGGCATAGTATATACATACAAGTATTTTGGCAAGACTTATTTTGGCTTCTGCTTCACCACTATTTAGGTACTGCAGCAAAAGCCAGTGAAGCCCCTAAATTCTGGCTTCACCGGTTTCTTCGTTTTGTAGTGTATTTTGGGTTGGAGAAAGAAAAGGAGAACGCGCATGTCAGGAGAAAGCTGAAGCTGGAGGAGCTGTCGCCAAAAAAAAAAAGAAGGTCTTGCTCTACTTTCTTGGACGACCATTATTATTCCATCATTCATGCACGCCTCCCTACATGCATACAAAGGTCAGCCACCTTTAATTTGTTTTATTAGTTTGTCCATACACCAGACAAGAAAGAACAAGATATAACGACAGATCAACCATATCGATCGCAACATCCTACCCGATGAAAAAGCATGCATATTATGTGTGTAAAATTCAGAAATGATGAAAAACACATGAATATCAGGAAATAAATAATCAAACAAACATACAACAATAAAACCAATAAGAAGAAGGAAGAATCAAATGAACCGATCGACATGACGATGATCCATCTTGTATACATGCAGATGCAGTGCAGGAGAGACACTGCAGGTAATAGGCCGGTAGGTAATGCATAGATCGGATCAGGATGAGACGATCAGTGGTGGTTGACCCAGCGGCATGTCTTCCTGATCTCCCCCTTGCTGTGCGGCGGCATGGGCAGCTTGCTGAGCTTGACGAGCGCGTCGGAGAAGTCCTCGTCCCACAGCGTGCCATTCTCGGCGTACTCCTTCACATGCCCCAGCGCCTCCTTCTCCGTGAGCAGCTGCCAGTCGGAGTTGAACGTGACGATCCGCGCCAGGTTGTTGTGGTAGTAGCTGTTATCCAAGAAATCCTTCGCCTTCCGGAGCTTCTTGAGGAACGACGGGAACGACGCCGCCACGGCGCGGGGGTCCTCGTCGCGGACGTTGTTGGGCACCACGGGGTCCGCACCCGCCGCGCACTTCGCCGACAGCAGGTTCCGGTACGCCGGCACGATCTGCGTCGGCGGCGAGGACAGCCGCGCCCGGAAGGACGAGCAGTGGCCGACGCCGACGGCGTGCGCGCCCGACAGGATCACCAGCTCCTCGACGGTGAAGTTCTTCCGCCGGAAGTTGCGGATCAGCTCCGCAATCGTGAAGGTGGAGTCCGGGAGGTCGCGCTGCGCGTCGGCGGCGCGGGACACCACGCCGTCTAGGCGGCCGGCCGGCGCCGCGAAGTGCACGTGCCCGTTGCTCAGGATGCTCGACGCGTCGCGGCCGGCGTACACCACGATGTCCGCGCAGGAGACGGTGCCGGGGCAGTGCTTCTCTAGCGCCGCCTTGATGTCGTCGATCACGTCGAAGGCTGCCAGCCCGATGTTGATCGGCGCCGTCTTCTCCGTCTTTGGGTTCGCCGGGGTCGGGTCCAGCAGCACCGACCCGTCGCACCCCTGCACATTATTTCAGGGCCAGCTTAGATTCCAAAAATTTTCAACCCGAAGTATCGCATCGAATTTTGCGGCACATGTATGGAGTACTAAATGTAGACAAAAAACAAAACTAATTACACAGTTAGATGAGAAATCGCGAGACAAAACTTTCAAACCTAATTAGTTCATAATTAGACACTAATTATCAAATACAAACGAAAGTGCTACAGTAACCAAAATCAAAAAAATTTACCAACTAAACGCGCCCTCAGTTGATTGATTCAATACGTGCGTACATACTCCTACTCCGTGCTTACGTACTGATGCAATGCAATTAAATGGCTCAACTACTAGCTAGCTAGCTAGCACTAAGTACTACTAGGAGCTACTAGTAGTGACGTGTCAAGCAAGTGTGCATGTCAAGTCATTTCGTCGGTAGTGATAGATAGAGATGGAGGTTTTAATTATAAAATACTAGCTTAATATCTGTTTGGACCTCAAACACGCTCTCCACCGGATGAGGTGTTGGAAAGGGTTGTCCATATGTAGTGTCGGCGGAGGATGATGCATATCAGCTAGCATATGGGTTGTTATGCATTATGTATATATTGGGACATTATTATATTGTTCATAACTGTTTAGTGTACTGCTAAACAACAGTTTTTATTTTGGATGAAATAATCTGTCTCTATTTGTTTTCAGGCTGTGCAACATGCATACTTACTTTAAAAATAACACTGTCGTTCCATTAATTTTGAAATAACCTGCCTGTGCACGTAGTGCTATGTGAGTATATGCATTCATGCGCCACAGGAATAATTATCATACTCGTATGCTTTTTCATTTTTGGAAAGGGTAGTATATATATAGAGTTTGGGGAAAGTAAAGTCTGCCCCTAGGTGCACATGCCCTCACATTGTGCACCACATGTTTCACATTGAGATATGTGAACGTCACGAGACAAACGTAGAGTTTGTGCATTCATGCATGGACTATATATGTTTATGTTTACAAATGGATGCCTTTTTCTTTCCCATATAATAATAGCAAAAGCTGAAAATAATTGCATTGCATTGTTAGCTGGAGCCTTTGGAGGTTTCCTATGAGTACTCAATTTTTTAGGGGACTAGTGGAGCCAATGATTAATTGACGGCGTGGAGGATGACTGTGTGTGACTAAATGCTAGTCGTCGGTCGGTCATGCATCTCAATTTCTCTTACTTGTAGCTCTTTCCAACTCCGGTTTCTATGCCATAAACAAAAGTTGAAGCGTCTCCATCTATCCACATCCCATCCATTCGTTCTATGCCACATGCATGGGCGGCTGGCTTGCAAATGGGTGAAGAAAAATCAAAGTCTGCTACATGCATGTGGCTAGTTACATTTTCGAAAAAGCAAAAGAGAGGCTAATTCTTTCCATCAAGATAAATAAAGATTTATAATAATGATAACAATGTGGCTGATTATTGTGTACTAGAGAAAGAGTCAAGAAATAAATGCCTTGTGGGTCTGTTCGTTTGAACTTCGCAGCCGGCTTATCAGCTAGAATTTACAATATTCTTCTTTCACAACAAAACAGCTTCAGTCGACTTTAATACCAGCCGAACAAGCCCGATGATTTAGCAATCAGGGACACATGGAAGCTGCAATCAGTGAGGACAGGAACACCCATGTAGTACTGTGTAGGGGGGGGGGGGGGGGGACTACCTAAAAGGAGGCCTTGGCATATGTCCATTGGATATGTAAGCTAGTAAGTACTCCAAGCTTAAGGAAAGTATCACATTCCTGTTCCTGGCCCTTCCTGACCCAGCGATTTCTTCCATGCATCTCTTTCTTTCCAGCTAGTAGACGGCTAGAAGAAGAGGAGGAGAAGAAGTAAAGGTTTTTCTTTTTTTTTCTTTTGGCGCCATAATCATAATGCAAGCATGAATTGGCGTGAACAAGCTGCGCACGAAACTGGAAAGAAGGGCGGGCAAGCTGCGCACGAAACTGGAAAGAAGGGCGGGCATCTCAGGCCTTGTTTGGTTTCTCTCGTAGAGTTTATTTTCTATCTCATCTAATATTTGACATATGTATGGAGTATTAAATATAGACTTAAAAAATAACTAATTATATAGTTTACGACTAATTTACGAGACAAATCTTTTAAGTCTAATTAGTCCATGATTTGACAATGTGATACTACAGTAACACATGTGCTAATGTCAAATTAATTAGACTTAATAAATTCGTCTCGTTGATTACTAACGAATTCTGTAATTTATTTTTTTTATTAGTATCTAAACACTCTAAAATTTTATACCTGAATTTAAACAAGGCCCGAGTCTCCCAGACTATTCAAGCGGACAGCATAGCAATGATGCTGCCGTGGTGAGGATAAGGACTGCCTGGTACCTGCAGGACAGCATAGCAATGATGCTGCCGTGGTGAGCTGCTAGTGGTAGCTACTAGTCTCTGGTCTGCTGAAAATGAGCTACAAGCTGCTTAGCTTGTTGGAACTCTGAGAAGATGCGCGTGGTGGTTATCGTCAAAATTAAAAGAGGATCCATCGAGGTCGTCATCAAAGTAACTAGAGATGGACAGGATCCCTCGAGGTCGTCATCAAAGTAACTAGAGATGGACAGCCCATCGTGTATTATTACTGCTGACTAGTTTGGTGTAAGAGAAAAATATTGTTTTGACTTAAGCCACGATCGTTTATGACCAAACGACGTGTTGTTAGGACTCTCTGTTAAGGAGTACGCAGTTGTATCATGCATGCTATGCTTTCCAGGTGAGGTGGGTACGTGCCGTGCGTAGGGGGTATTGGTCATTAGACAAGTAACGGTTATGAATTAGGTGAGTTTTGGTAATTAATCACCGTACGGATCGCTAACTACTTTGCTTAGTCCATGTAGTACGTGTGTGTGAACGTACAATGTAGGCTACGTGGTTTTCGTATATACGCTAGAACCAGAGGAAAAAAAACAATATTTTTATTACCTAGTACTGATGAGCATGATTATGGAGGCACAGGCAAGCATCAGCATCACGAACGCGGTCATTTTCTAGAGCATGTGGAAAGCTTAAATTAAATATGAAACGAGGTGTGCGTGGCTTTATTAAAGCCCTTTTGGCACGGCTCATCTAAAACGGCTTTACCGGTGAAGCCAGAAAAACTAGCTTTTCTCGGCTTCTAGTTCATTTTAATCCTGAATTACAAAACGGCTTCACGCTACAGTGCCTCGATTTATGCAAAATAGATGAAATCGAAGCCGACATAAGCCGTGCCAAAGAGGCCCTAATTTGTACTGAGGAGCAAGCCAGTGAGCAGCACAGCAGGTGCACATATATAGTCACTGACATCAGGCCGATCGAGTTTGCGTTATATCTACTTATCTGGCAGCTCATCACTGTACATTCACGAGGATTTATAATAATTTAGCGCGCGAGCCAGCAAAAATACAGAAACACGTACTGACTAGCTAGGCCAGCATCAAAACAAAACACTTGACAATAGAGCAAAATAAAACAGTGCGCCGCGCCTCTCGTTAGTTAGTTAATTACCATGACGTACAGCAGCAAGATCGATGACACGACCCTTGTTACGTGCTTGTGGTATGAGGAGTAAATTAGATTGGAAGCAGTCGTGGAATTAAGATGACATACCCTGACGAAGCAGTCGTGGAAGATGAGGCGGACGAGGGCGGCGCCGGCGCCGCGGTTGGCCTTGATGGCCTTGGCGACGTGGTACTTGACGATCTTCTCCACGCCGGGACATGTCTCCTTGTAGTACCCCAGCTTGAGGTGGTGGGAGGCCTCCGCCGGCGCCAGCAGCAGCAGCGCCGCCGCCGCCGCGCACAGCGCCAGCACCGCGGCCGGCACCGACACCTTCATCTCGCGCTGTGGGGTGGTAGCAAGAGGCGAGACCAGAGACCGTACCGACCACGCACTGGCTCGCTCGCTCGCGCGGGGCGGCCGCTGGCGCAGAAAGCAACGGCACCTAGCTAGCTACTCCTAAGCGGCACCTACCAACTGCTGCAGGGCGTGGGAGCGCGGGCGAGAGGTAGTGCGTGTGGCGCTTGGCTCCGCTGCTGATGCGTTCCGTGGGGTGTGGTGTGGGGGGTATATATCAGCTAGCTGCTGGTTGGCTGGCAGCCTGCTTACCGTTGCCCGGCGGTCGCGCTGCCCCGACGACGACTCGGCTGGGCTGGATCGGAGAGCTAGGTGCCAACTGCCATGCCTGCAGGAGGACCTAGCGTGCGAATAGTTTGTTAGTTTATGCCTCGTTTAAATACATAGCGTAAAGTTCTGGGGTGTTATACATAGGGTGTCGTATGGTGTTCAGATATTAATAAAAAACAAATTACAAAATCTATCGTGAGATAAATTTATTAAGCCTAATTAATCCGTTATTAGCACATGTGTTACTGTAGCATCACATTATCAAATTATGAACTAATTAGACTTAGAAGATTCGTCTCCCAAATTAGTTTACTAATTAGACTTAGAAGATTCATCTCCCAAATTAGTCGTAAACTATACAATTAGTTATTTTTTAATCTATATTTAATATTTTATACATATCCTTAAATATTCGATGGGACATGAAGTAAACTGTAGCGAGAGGAACCCCTTAATCATCGGCACTGGCACCTGCTCTCGCGTGTCGCGTGGTGACCGATGATGAGTCATGGACTCGATCACATGGTGTGATAGCGAAACCCGGCCAACCATTGCAGCGACGGACGGACGGGCGGACCGACGGACGCCGTGGCGATCGTCGACAGCTTGCGAATACATACGTACGGCACACAATTTGGTAGCTAGATCGAGTAGAGGTCCCCATGCATGGCCATGGGTTGGTTGCTTGGTTCCTTTGCACTGGGATCCGATCCCATCCGAGTACGTAGTGTTGGCCATGTATTTGTATCCTGGGAACGAATAATCATGCCCGTCACGATTTATGATTATTGGACACCGATAAGCACAAAATGACCTCTCTCCCTCTCGGCCTGCCTCTCATATCCTCTGGCTTCTCTCCCATCACATAAAAAACGATTTTTTAGTAACGGTTTGATTTTTTTGGTAGGAGTGGCTGGGGATAGAGCCGTCCCTACAGTGACGTGCTCGGGTGCCCAGACACCAGCCGCCCCTACAAATAAAATAGCAGGGGCGGCTGGTGTTACAAGCCACCCCTACAAATGGGGTATGATTTGTAGGGACGGCTCAATCACCAGCCGCCCCTGGAAATGCTATTTGTAGGGGCGGCTGGTGATTGAGCCGCCCCTACAAATGACCCCGTATTTATAGCTCTGATTTGTAGGGGTGGCTCAATCACCAGCCGCCCCTACAAATGCCCCCCATATAAAACAGATGCAGCACCTTCTTCCTCCCGGGTCACTCACTCCAACCCGTAAAAGAAAGGTGGGGAGGCCTTGGGCACCTCCCAAAAATTGCTCTACTAAGGAGGAAGGTTTTGGTCTCAAATCCTTTGGTGAAGAGGTTGTAGAAAGTAAGAAAATGCTATTCCATACTTTTTTTTAAAGTTTTAATGGTTGGTTAGTGTGTAATTAGAGTTTTGTTTTTCTCTCTCTTCTATGGTGCTTGAGCTACTTATGAAGCAAATTAGACCCAAGTTTTAAATGTACTAGGATAAATTAGGGAGGGGAACAAGATCATACCCTTATTTGGTCCATGTTTCTTGATTTTAGTGAACAATTAGTTAGTTTTATGGATGTTTCATGTGCATGTGGATTTAGATCTAGGGTTTAGTTTTTTTATTAATTTTGTTTTTGTAAATTTATGTTTGATGAAATTGGACTAGGGTTTGTATGAAAGATATTGGGTAAAGTATAATTGTTGCTAATTGTTGTCTTTGAAATTGTTTATTGTAATCAATAAATATGTATTTTAATTATTTATGGATAAATGGGCCATTAATTAATTTTTATTTACCATGGTGTGTTTGTATGCTTCATGTAATTATATTAGATTTATATTCATATATATCTGAAGTATGTATAATTATTCTCAAGTAATTATTAATTTGTTTCATTTTTATATATATCTGAATAAGTAGTCCTTTAATGTTTGTTTTGTTGTTGTTGTAAAAGATGGAGTACAGGAACTCTTAGATGTATGGTTCGTTAAGGTTCAAGGCAGGTTTCCATGAAGAGGTGGATAAATTTATTGAAGCCGCAAAGAAGCATGCAACGACATTAAAAGAGAATAAGGATACAATTATTTGCCTATATAAAGATTGCAAGAACCGTATGGCATGGACAGATGTGACTATCATCAGATCACATTTGATTATGCGAGGATTTGTTGAGGACTATGCAGTGTGGATTCATCATGGTGAAACGGTTATTGTTAACGACGAGGATGGGGAGGAATACGATGACGAAACCATAGAATCCCTATCCCAATATTCAGCAGAGCTTGATGCACGAATGGATTTCGAGTTTGGCAATGAACAAGGTGGTGATGCTGGTGGTTGGGATGGTAACGATGAAGGTGGTGCCAATAATGATGGTGGAGCACGTGTCGGGGATGAAGATGATTTGGAGGACATGATTTGAGCCCTTGGACCAGAGATTTTACTAAATAGCCCAAAAGATTTAGAAAATTTGGAAAGGGTGACAAAAGCATCGAAGGAGACTGTGTATGGTGTTGAAAAGGGTTGTCCGACACATTGGACATTGCTACGTTTTGTGCTTGAGCTGCTCATCCTGAAGGTTAAGTACGACTAGTCAGACTGTAGTTTCAATGATCTATTGCATCTCCTGTCATGGGTGCTGCCACAACCAAACTCAGTTCCCACCAACATATACCAAGCGAAGAAGGTCATAAGTCCATTGACAATGGAAGTTGAAAAAATCCATGCATGCCCCAACCACTATATACTTTTTCATGGCAAAACATTCAAGTCACTGGATAAATGTCTCCAGTGTGGGGCCAGCCGGTACAAGAATAATGACCTTTACGGTGGGGACGAAGCCTCCACGGGGAAAAAGAGGAATAAGAAGGGTACAAAAATGTGGTACAAGAATGTCAGCCCCCAGAGGACACTCTATTAGACAACGATGCAAAGTAGAGAAGAATTCCTGCCTTGGTAACGTGGTACCTGCCAGTGACCGACCGCTTGAGACGTATCTTCCTAAACCCTAAAGAAGCCGCACTCATGACATGGTGGGATGATGAGTGCAAGGTGGATGATGATAAGATTGCACACCTGGCTGATTGTAGTCAGTGGCAAATGTTTAATGAGAAGCACAAAGAATTCAGCAATGACCCAAGAAATATACGGTTTGGCTTGAGTACCAATGGAATGAATCCCTTCAATGAGAGGATGAGCGACCACAGCACATGGTCAGTGATCTTGACCATGTACAACATCCCAACATAGTTGTGTCAGAAGAGAAAGTACCTTCTCTTCACTATTCTTATTTCTAGCCCTAAACAACCAGGCATTGATATAGACGTGTTCCTCGAGCCTTTGATGCAAGAAATGGAGAGGCTATGGAGGCATGGGGAGCAGATGTACGATGCGTTCCAAAAGGAGGACTTCGTATGTAGAGCAATAATATTTGTTACTACCAATGATTACCCCGCGCTGTTTGCTTTGTCTGGACAGATCAAAGGGAAGACGTAATGCTTGGTTTGCTTAGATGGTACTACATGGGTGTACCTGGATGCATCCAAGAAGATAGTTTACCTAAGGAATCGACGCTTCTTAAAGACAAGTCACAAGTACCGTAATAAATTGTTCTTTAGATTTTATGACAATGCCCCGGAGATTGAATCCCCTCCGGAGAGACGTCATAACGGAGAACACGTGTACAGAATGGTGAAAAACATGCGTGTCGTCTATGGAAAGAAGAATCCGAATGGGACGAACAGAGATAGAAGCACACCTCCTGTCAAAGGCATACCTTTCAAGAAACAATCGATTTTCTTTCAGTATCTGCCTTATTGGCCAGACTTGGAGGTCCCCCATGCCATTGATGCTATGCACGTGCAGAAGAATGTCTTTGAGAGTCTCATTGCTACCTTGATGGACATAGGCAAGTCAAAGGATGGTCTAAAAGCACGGAAAGACATGGTGTAGCTAAACATGATGCCATAGCTTCACCCGGTACCTGAGGCTAATGGAAAATACACTCTACCCGCGGCGTGCTTCAACCTAACATCAGACGAGAAGAGAGCTATATGCACTTTCCTGAGGTGGATCAAAGTCCTGACTGGGTTTTCAGCAAATGTGAAGAAGCTAGTGTCGATGAAGGACTTGTCAATAACACACTACAAGGCTCACGATTGCCATGTGATGCTGATAGTGTTTCTACCTATTGTAATCAGGGCTATAAAGCCAGAGTTCTTGAAAATAGCCATCACCCGCATGTGCTACTTCTTTTCGAAGATCTCACAAAAGACGATTGGCAAGCAAGAGCTGAGTGACCTACATGAATTTGTGGTGGAGACACAAAATCAACTAGAGATGTGTTTACCTCCTACTTTCTTTGATATAATGCCACATCTCATGATTCACATAGTTCATCAGATACAGACGCTGGGCCCTTGCTACTTGCATGAAATGTGGTCCTACGAGCGGTTCATGTCGGTTCTAAGTTGATACGTGCAATCGAGCATACCCAGAGGGCTCCATGATAGAGGGTTATAGTACTAAAGAAGTCGTCGAGTGCTGTCAAGAGTACCTAAAAGTACAGAAAGAGATTGGTAAACCCGATTCTCATCACAAGGGTAGGCTAGCTGGGAAGGGCACCAGTGGTAGAAAAGTGTTCATCAACCATGATTACAAAGAGGTGAGTCGGGCGTATTATAGTGTCTTGTAGAGTACACAACTGATGCAACCGTACATTGATGAACACTTGTCTATCATTATGGCAGAGAGAAATAGCCATTCGGATGATTGGGTCATGAAACAACACAAGCAACGAAACACAAGCAACGACTAACTACATGGTTGAAGGACCAAAACATACCGCCTAAAGAAACCATAGACTCTATTACCATCAGTAGGTTAGCGGAGGGGCCATCGAGACAAGTGACATCTTGGAATGCTTATGACATCAATGGGTATACGTATTATACCCACACAAAGGATAGTAAATATATGAACCAAAACAGCGGCGTTCGAATAGAGGCTATCGATGGATTGGGGCGAAAGATCCAATATTTTGGCATCATTGAAGAGATATGTTAACTTGACTATGGAAGGGATATAACGGTGGCCCTGTTTCGATGCTGCTGGATCAAACAACACCAACTGAACGAGATCGGATTGAGAGTCCTAGACTTCAAGAATCTAGGCTACCAAGATGACCCTTGGGTGCTCGCTTCACGTGTCGCACAAGTTTTCTATATGTTTGACCCACAAAGTAACCTCCTCCCAAAGAAGAAGACAAAGCACATGGTTGCCTCCAGAAAACAGCACATTATTGGAGTTAATGGCGTGGACGATGTTGAAGCTTACAATAACTACGATGAGATGCCGCTATTCACAAACTTTCCTAAAAAGATCAGTGTTGTGGAAAAGAACCTCCCCAAAGACATAATGCCATGGGAACGAAAAGGTATCAAGGGGAAAGTCATTACAGCGGGCTAGCTAGTTGTTGAACGTGTAGTGTTTGTGTAAGTGTGTGTTTGTAAGACTTCATTTATGCATGCGTGTGAGACTATATATTTATGTACATGTGTAAGACTACATATTTTTGTATGTGTGTGAGACTACATTTTATGCATGTGTGTGAGACTACCCTTTGCAACATCCAGATGACTCTATTTGAACATCCACTCTATTACTACTAAAACTTTATGAAATCACTTAACACTTTATGAAATGAAGAAATGACCAAAATAAAATAGGAGATCTTGATGAGTTATACAACTTTTATATTCATCACCTTTACAGTTGAAATCATTTAGTGTTTGAAAATCAGGTTTGAAGCTGTCATTTTCTAAAATTTAAAATTTGAATTGTTCAAAATTAGTGACAAAGATAAATGACTAGACTAAAATGATAGAGCATGATTTTAGAAAATTTTAGGGAAAAAACCATCATATTTGGAGTTAGTATGAGGGAGAAAAACTAGTTATAAGTTTCAGCCACACATTAAAAAAAGAAATCACACTTGTTCATCATTGATCATCACGAACAACTGTGATTTTTCTTTTTAATCTCTGGTTAAAATTTGTAACTAGTCTTTCTCCCTCATACTAACTCTAAATGTGATGATTTTCCCTAAAATTTTCTAAAATCTTGCCCTATCAAGTTAGTGTGTTGATTTGGTCATTCTTTTCATTTGACAAAGTTTGAGCACTTCAAATTTTTAAATTTAAACAAATGATAAGTTCGAACGAGATTTTCAACCATTAAATGATTTTAGCTAAAAAAGTGATGAATACCAAAGTTGTATAACTCATCAAGATCTACAACTTTTATTTTGATCATTTCTTCATCTGACAAAGTGATAGTAAACATTTGTGGGGGCGGCTGGATCAGGAACCGCCCCTAAAAATGCATTTGTAGGGGCGGCTGGATCAGGAACCGCCCCTACAAATCATCCCGTCTATAAAATAGAGGGCGCACGAGTGTTGTCTTCATTTGGGCGCTCTCTTCTCCTCCGATGCCATCAGCTGCCCCGCCCACGCCGGCCCACGCCCCTTCCCCACCGACGCCATCACGCGCCCCTTCCCCACACTCACGCGCCCCATCTCCGCGCATCTCCCCGCACCCGCGCCCCCTCGCCCCCTCCCATGCCCCCTCCCGCGCACCCGCCCTAGGGTTTCCAGAGGAGCGGCGACGCCGCTAGTGAGCGAGGAACCTTCAGCCTCCAGCGGTCCCGCACCCGGCCCCCATCTCCGCGCATCTCCCCGCACCCGCGCCCCCTCGCCCCCTCCCGTGCCCCCTCCCGCGCACCCGCCCTAGGGATTCCAGAGGAGCGGTGACGCTGCCGGCGAGCGAGGAGCCTTCAGCCTCCATCGGTCCAGCCTCGGTGGAGGATCCAATCCGAAGCGAGAGACCTGAAACCTATGGCTACGAGGGACGCGGGACCACGACGAGCGTCGTCGACGCGCAAGCAACGGTGAGGTCGTCCCCGATCTAAACTTTTTTGTTTTTGTTTTCCGCCCCTCGTTCTCAAGCGACATGGTGACAGCAAGAGAGAGTTGGGAATCAGGATGAATCATGGAACCCCCAAGGGCCACTTCCTCCTTTGATTCAACTGACCTCGGTTGATGATTGGCCTACTTGCTGCTATAGAGAGAGATTATGTTTATCGTTTACCAAGTATGTGCTACTGGATGGAATTCCAGTGTGTCCTACAGATGTTCGGTGTAATTCGTGCTCAGAATTACAAGATCCTTGCTGAAATTATGTGCCCAAAAGGATTTTGCTGACTTTTTTCCCCGCTTACCCGGCAATTAAAAAAACAGATTTTTCTACTGCTGCTCATGTTGTTAGAGGTAGAAAATGTAGCAAACTGGCATTCTGCACTTCTGCTCAGGGAGGAAAAGACATACAAAAGGCACACACTGTGCTAATTTTGTGGTCAACAAGGCAGGACAGAGTTTTTGCTGCTCATAGGTAGTTACATATGGTTCCGGTATTATGAAAATACCAAAATAGCATCCTTGCAACTTGTAGTTGTATCATGGTAGTTGTAGGAATCGTGAGCTCATGGCCGGGTAGTTTAGTTTAGTTTGGTCCTCCTGTGATCATGATGCCTCATAATCCTGTCGCAGTACAGGGAGCATTTTGTTAACCCTTTATTTGGTCCTTAATAAATCTTCGTTCCTAAGTACTATGTTTACAGTTGGATCCACAATCGCTGCATTACCAGTTTATCACCTTTATATAGTCTGGCTTTCTGAAAGTTTGTAGTCCTTGTGCTGCTTGCTACTCTAACTGACATTATTGTTGTTTGGCAATATAATCAGGTAGTTTTCTTGTCCAGAGCATAGACAAGATGGTTAACACAATCAAGGGGTTGTTCATCTCCTGGTAAGCTCCTGATACATCTGAAAATCCGGCGGCGCACCCGTGCGCCCCATCTCGGCACCCGCGCGCCCCCTCCAACGGCTGGGCGAACCCCGCCCCACTTCGCCACCTCTTCACCGGCGACGATCACCCACCAAGTATGCCCGCTCCCTTCTCTCCCCTTCCTTCCTTCCTTTGCGGAGCAATCTCGGTGTGCCGTCAATATCTTTCTGATATTGCCAAACAACAATAGCAGTTTGTCATTTAGTAGTACAAGCACACATTTGAAAAGCTGATATTCTTTTGTGATCATATTTTGTTGTCCTAGTCAGCGATAAAATTCTCTAGTTGGCTGCAATGATAATCATAAGACACCAGCAAAAAAAGCTATTTAATTTAGACATTGGCGATAATGCTTGTTATCATAGGCAACCATTAGCTAGAGTGACAATGACACCACTAATCTAAATATAGGCTATATACTGGTGCCTCTTAATTTTCAGCGAACCAAATGCATATATGCATTGTTGTCATCAATCGACATGAGGCAAAGTATGCAAATTAATTAAATATGAGTGCGCACATCTATATATGTGTGTGTCATAGACATATAGGTACAGGTCCTGCCATCCTGTTATGTCTAGCTGCAAAGTACCTCTTTCATCTTCTGCACAGGTTGGCATGTATTTTTTTTATTTGTTACTTACATACTCTATGTAGGTAGATAATGGTTTCGATTATGACATCTGCCTAGGCTTATAGAGCATGATATTGCTTAAAAACAAAGTAGTCTGTTTCTAAGTTTCAGTGAATTCATTAGTTGTCTACATTTATACACATTGTTAGGTGAGCTATACCAGTGATGGTATTAGTGATAGCTAGTTTGTTCTTCTGGTTTTCAATAACCTTCATAGGTATGCTGCTTCTGTAAGTTACAAATTCATATGCATATATCTGTAAAATAGCCCTGTGTTAGTTTCAGGAATGAAATTCTTGATTCTATAATTACCTTTTGTATAGAATCAGAATGTTCAACTGTGCATCAGTTCTGAGTTGTTGGCATTATTGACATGTCTGTTAAGTTCTAAGTTGACATTATTGTTGGCATTGTTGACATGTGTTGGCATTATTGACATGTCTGTTAAGTGAAATTGTGAAAACATGCTGTTTGATATTCGGCCTTTGTGGTTTGGTCTAGGATTGAGCTCACATGTACAGCTGTTTTATTCATCTCTAGGGTGTGATTGAAATTGGGTCTATCTATCCACACAGCCAGTAGTTGTGATTATAATTATGTTTCTATTTGGTAAATTCATATGTCCATGATGTTAATGATAAGGCTGGTTTCTCATCATTCGCAGTAGTCACCCAAGAGATTTCACCCTACCAGGCTTGGTAGGTACTGTTGTTTAGCTTAGTAGTACTTATGCTAGCAAGATCTGACCAATAGCAGTTTGTCTTTTTTTTAATGTGAAAGTTAGGAGTAACAATGTTTTATTGCAATTTGATGGTGCAGCAGCTTGGCTTGAATTTGTGAAGTGAAGTGTCACTTTTATGCAACAGTGAATACTCTATTCAAGTAATCATTAGCTGATATTTGAAGGATTAGTCTATTTCTTTTGCATGATTAAGTGAACATGTATCTGGTCCTCATTTCTAAATATTTGTGACCTGAACTGTTGTTGTTGTCATTTGTCTGTGTAGGTAGCAGTCCAACTGCTGCCATAGCATACAGTTAAATCTTTTGGAAATTGTGAACTGTTGTTTTGCTTCTGTGTGAGGTATTGAGTTCTAATCAGTCCCAGTGTAAACTGTCTCAAGTTGGCTTGTGTGATCTTGATGATTAGAAGATAGGTCTTCTAGGTTGGAACTGGGATATATTACTGAGCTGTATTACTAAGAAGTTGCTTACTTGCTGTATTATTAATTCCAGCATGAAACTTAGATGGCTCTTGAACTCTTGAAAATAGATTGTTTTATATATGCCAACTGTTTTAATATATGCTTATATATGCCCACTATTTTATATATACACAGTGAGTCTTCTTGCTGCTGCTCTATTACTGATGTCCTCTTCCCTATACTCTTAGAAACTACTACTACTCTACAGTTGTCCTCTTCCCTATACTCTGCTCTACTACTGCTGCTGTCCTCTTCCCTATACTCTTAGAAACTACTGTCCTCCTACTGCTGCTGCTGTTCTACTACTACTCTATACTACTCTAGTGTTGGCTGCTACTCTGCCCTCTTCCCTATACTCTTAGAAACTACTACTGGTACTAGCTGGCTGCTAGCTACTCTACTTACTGCTAGCTACTCTCCTACTACTACTAGCTGGCTATCTAAGTTACCAGATTTTGATCTGCAGGGGTCTTCCAACCATGTGGTAGCAGTCAACTGTTTTTGGCTATTTTTCCTATCCTCTATGTTTGGGAAGCAGCAGCTGCTTGTTTTTATACCTTTTCCTCTCTATGTTTGTTAAGCAGCTGTTGCCTTTTTTTTTGCCAAATCTCCCCTCTCCTCTCCTCTCATTTGTTTTGCCGATGATGAAATTGTCCAAGTCCATACATTATATGGAATATGAGCTGATGATGAAAAACTTGTGAGGAACTTGGCATCATTAGCAGCCGCCCCTACATTACATTCTCCTCTCTTCTCTGTTATGATGCCTTGATGCTCCAAGTTCAAGATCAGATGATGATTGACATGTTTCTGAGGTCTCTACCACTGCTACTACTCTTTTTTTGATATATTGTTGTTTTATAGGACTACTTTGGTTTATAGCCCTTTTTGATTTCTTATACCTTCTCGCGTACCTAAAGCACACTTTCTTGCATCTATTAGAACAAAGCGCGAAATAATGTCACGGACACCAGACAGTGCAGCCTGATGCCGCAAGCATGATGAGCACCCAACCAATAAGGAGCAAGCACTAGAGGACCAGCTAACTCAGGAGCAATTCGATAATGAGTTAGAAAAGGATCTAGAAGTGATGCTTACTTAGGAGCAGTGTGACGAGGAGGAAGGGGGAGAAGAAGGAAGAGCAGGAGAGGCTGCTGAAGGCGAAGAAGAAGAGGATGATGATGATGATGATAACTCAGAAGAGGGATATGAAAGTTCTGAGGATCCTTTCCCATGTGAAGCCAGAAGGGGGCCAACAGAGGAAGATTTGGACAAGGATTTTGACCTAAACGAGGAGGTAGGGAAAAAGCCTTAGCTTATAAATTTTGCTAAAGCTTTGGCTGTATTACCTTTGCTAACACTTTGACCTATCGTATATACAGGTCCCTCCTGAAACTCGGAAAAGACGACGTCGACGTCCGTGACATCTCGCTAGACAAGGCGGAGTAGAGGAAAGGAGAGCAGAGGCAACAACCATAGAGACGGATCACGATGCCTCTGCTCCACAAACTTAAGACAACCACGACTACCAAGCCTAAGAGGAAATAAGGGGATAGAAAAGGAAATCTATATCTAGATAAGGCATGCTATGTGATACGGAGGTTGGGCCAGCAGGGGAGATCCTTGAGCCAAAGGAATTAAGAGGAAAATTCCATAATGCGATCAGGGCCCTAGTAAGAGATAAATTGAACCTAGCAATCCCTAACTAGAAAGAGGTACCAGAGAATACAAAGAATGCACTATGGGATAGGCAGCTGAAGGACAATTTTAGATTTCTAGAGGGTAAGCACGAATTGGTAAAAAAATGCTATCAGGATGATGGGAGAGTCATTCTGACGTTGGAGGTCGGAGCTCAACACGAAGTATATCCAAAAGGGGTTAACTCCCTTTAACGAGTTCGGCAAAATAACTCCTAGTCAATGGGAGGAGCTCGTGGCTCAGAAGACTTCACCGAAGGCATTGGAGCTCAGTGCCCATAACACCGAGCTAGCGAATAGGAACAAACACCACCATCATCTAGGCCTTGGTGGCTACTATGCCAAGGAAGAACAGTTTAGGAAGATGGACAAAGAGGCCATAGCTGCTGGGAATATCGATGTGACGAATTTGAAGGTACGTTCAAGGAACTGGATATATGCGAGGAGTACAGAATCATCCGGCAGTAATCTTAAGTTTGATAAGCCAGAGACCCAAGATGCGGTATCAAGGATACTGAAATATGCTGAAGACAAGGAGAAGGGCTCATTCAATCCTTCCAGAGAGAGGGATGAGCTTAGCCTTGGCTTGGGAAACAAGGAGCACATAGGCCGCACTAGGGGGCTAGGGAAAAGGATGACCTGGAAGCAAGGATTTGAAGAGGACAGGCACATGTACAAGAAACATGGTCGAGACCGGGAGACTAGTCTTGAGCTCCAAGTGAAGGCTGTAGTTGCGAAGGCGCTGGAGGAGCAAGGACTGTCTATGGAGCCATGGATATTAGAGACGTCGCTGGGAGAACTGGCATTAGTTGGTAGCCCTTCGAAAGTTCCTAGCAGCTAAGGTTCCACTACAGCCACAACCCTAGTCGATCGCATACGGGAACCAACTAGTTGCACCTTGGTGTTTCTCAGCGGCCGGCAGAACACTATGATGGAGGTGGCAATGGGTGTGGCACATCCTCCCGGTGGCTTACACCACAATAATAAGATACCTCTGGACTACACTAGGGTCGAGGTGCATACAGTGAAGCCCGAGTTCATGCAGTGGAGGTTAGACTATGCAACTCCTGAGGGGCTGGTGTTACTCGGAGACGTTATGGGGCAGTTCATCCTCTAGCACAAATGGGACATTATATTGACTGCTTCTTCGCCGCCTCCCCCTCTCCCAAATTTGGAGCGAGTTGCTGAGGTCGGGGAGATATTTTCACCGTCTCGTGACCCCCACATTACTGAGATGCCACATTCTTCCCCACCTCCTAGCGAGCATGTGCCTGATGAGATGCCACAACCTTCTCCAGCTCGTACTGAGCAAGTGCATCATGAGATACCACAGTCTTCTCAACAAGCACAGGCGATACATGAACAACGAGTGCCTCCTGAAGAAGCTACAGCACAAGAAGATGAGGACATGCCTGAATGGGAACTTTGAAAGAAGCATCCAATCACCATAAGGCCAGTTTATGTTCCTATCAAAGACATCTCGTCGGTGTCCAAGTGGTATTCCCATGACCAGTTCAAGCCTGAGAACCAAGTTAAAAAAGTCCCATCACGGGGGTCTGAGGAGGCCGTCACTAGCAAACTCCACCAAATTGCAAAGCAGTATCCAAATGTTGATGCCATCAAATGGTCAAAGGATTGCCCGAAAACATATGAAAGAGGCAAGCCCTTCCTACCAAACCGGGACATCCAGCGCCTACCACTTGGAATGAGAAGGTTCCATGATTGGTACTTGCGTGTTCTCCCAATGGGCATAAATATCATACAAGCATGCTTTCCCACCGGCACATTTGGAAGCCCAGTCGAGAAAATTGTCTTTGACTTCAATGACATGCAAACATGCTTTCACCTAGGAGAAATGGAGATGAATCTAATTCGCACGTGGTGCCTGTAAGTCCTTGTCCTCTCGATATGATATGAATGTAATCTTTGAATTTTGTTGTAACTAACCCACGCCGTGATTTGTAGAATGCAAGTGCACATTGTCAAACAAATGCCAAGTGTAAAAGTCGGGTATGTGGACCCTCAAGCTATAGCCCAAACAAATTTCAATTACCCTAAACAGTGGACACTTGATGCCAAAGAGCTAGCTGCTGCAAAGACTCTTCGGAAGAAAGAGCACATCCATACGGCAAAACTAAGGGAAGAGTCCCTTAAGGTTACGACATACATTGTCCTGGCTTTCAAAAATCTCCAACAACACTCTACTATATGGCTACCATACAACTTCGAGTAAGCTCAACTCTATACTTAAAGCTTTGTTCGATATATTTTATTCGATGCAAAAGAGCTTATCTAGTTCTATGATTAAATCCATGCAGCAACCACTAGATTTGTATAGTCGTCGATGTCAGGAGGAGCATGGCATGGGTCTTTGATTCATTAGATAAGGACACGGTGACATACAAAGACTTCATATCGATTCTCAAGACGTATACATATCGACAATCCTCATTAGCTTATATGTTTGTATACATACTTGTAACATTCACTTTTGGATACTAACAAGTTGTATTTGCTAAAATAATTTGAACAGGGCATTTAGGTTCTATGTCACTAATCATCATGGAAGGCATGATCCAGCAAGGAAGGAAAAACTGGCTATAAAAACACTATGTGCGGTAAGTGTAACTTACTTCTTCAGTACTCCATTATATGGTTGTCAAAAGTATTACTTAACATTTTCATATGCAAAACACACAGTGCTCCAAGCAGAAGCCTGGGAGTGTACATTGTGGATACTATATATGTTCTATAATGAGTAACACCGGTGCCTACATGAGACACTCCTTAAGGGTAAGTTTGAACCTCTTCACCCGTAGTATAAAAACTTCATAAATGGTATGAAATACTAAACCAAAACTTGTTCTCTTGTAGTGGAGAGAAGAGAAAGGAATGAAAAGAGACCCATACAAGGATGACCAACTCTTAGAGCTCGTCAGCGACCTTTGCAACTTCATATTGGACCAGATTGTACACGTCAGAGGCGCCTACCATGACTAAGAGTCTGAGTTAGGTACAAATCCTCAGTACCAACACCTTCGTGAGACTGAAAGACTAGCTCTAGGACGTTGATAACAATATGTATGGAATTTATATATTTAATGATGGATTGTATATATTCTTATGAATTGGACTTGTAATTGTAGTTTATAGAATACTCTTGTGCTTGTAGTCGCGGTCGTGGGGCATTTGGCAACACGAACGTAGGTTGCGGGGCGTTCGGCAACGCGAACGCGGTTCGGAACGCTGGTCGCGGGGCGTTCGGCAACGCGAACGCGGTTCGGAACGTTGGTCGTGGGACGTTCGGCAACGCGATTTTGAATTGTAAATTTGAATTTGTTTTTGCAGGAAAACATATTGTAGGGATGGTTCTAGATTGAACCACCCCTAGAAATACCTATTTGTAGGGGCGGCTGGTAATACGAGCCACCCCTACAAATCGATTTGTAGGGGTGGCCTGGGAACCGCCCCTACAAATGCATGATTTGTAGAGACCCTTGCGTAGGGGCGGCTGGGCAAACTGCCCCTACAATGGGTTACCAGCCGCCCCTAGAAATGCTTTTTGTAGTAGTGTCCTAGGATGCATGCATTGCATACATATATCTCTCAGTCGCTGGGAAAGAGAGAAAGTGTCACAGAGAGATACGGACGGTTGGACGGACATGTCGACGCTGAGTTGAGTGCTCGATCGATCTCTACCTACCTACCATATTGCATACATATATCTCTCAGGCGCGTCTCAGTGACAACGACCTACACCGGCCATGGCCACTTAGGTCCGGCCTCTTACCGGCTATCAATCCACATTTTATCTATCGATCTCTACTTTTCGTTTTTTCCCTAGTACCGCCTGTCTCATCAAAGATGGGTCTATGTCACTGCTCAACCCTGATGTCCCACTGTTCTTTTTACTGGCAGCTATGGCGCCGTCCAATGCTATGACTATGGATTGGCTGAATTAGAGTGCCTCATCGACCTATGTCACGTTCGTTTAGTTGATAAGCCATGGCTAAAAGTACTGTTGGCTAATTTGTTCTGAGAGAAAAATATTGTTGGTTGGCTGAAAAAGTACGGCTTATAAGCCAAGCGAACAGGGCGCTAGTCGGATAGTCAGGCTATCATGGATGCTGATGGCTACATCTCCCCATCTTTTGTGTAGGTTTCACAATCATAAAGGGATGTAGGCGGTTCGCCATGGTGCATCGCCTCCGCCACTTTTGGCTATTCCTACTAGGGGAAGCTTCATGTTGGACACACGTAGGCATCTCTGCCACTGTCGTTGTTGCCTGGTAATGATGACTCACTTTCCTTATCTCGCCATCGGTGTTGCCGGTTCATGGTGACCCACCTTCCTTGCCCGCCGTAAATGCCTCTCACCACCATGGTGTGGAGGTATGCTTCATTCCCTGGGACCATCCCCCTTGCTAGAGAGGAGCAACGAGTGGTCACCTCTCTAGCATCGGTGAATAATTAGAAGAGGAGCAAGAAGGTGCCCACCTCATCTGCTTACACCTACAAAGGGTCCCAAGCTTGGATCTTCATCAAACTTATATAAGTTCTTGGCAAACTCTAGAAGCTAATCATAGGTTTCAACCTACAATCCCCAAAATATAGTAGGTTATCCATGGATAGCCTAGAGCTTCACACATGTTCAAATTAAACCACCAATGTACCTTCCTACATGTATCCTAGAGGTCCCTAGGAACACCTAGGGACAAGCCCTGCTTGAAGACTTGGACCGATCCATTCTTGTCAAGCTTGAGATTATACCTCGGTGCATTTGTTGTGACCGTTGAATGATCCACCAGTGTACACGAACAATCCACCAGGACAAAACCCCCCATTTGAAACTTAAGGTTTCTATCTAGAATCCCCAGACAGTCTAGTGGCATGCCCAAATGGTCTATGTGCACCATCTAGTGAAACTTATGTAATATTGCGCTTCTTGATCGGTGCTAGACAATTGATCATCATAGGAGGCACCAATTGTAGGACTCTCATGTTTGCATTTTTTGTAATCAAGTCTTGAAACTATTGAACATTGTGGGGTGCATTTTGCAAGGGAAACTTGGTCAAGGCTCCTCTTTCAACTAGGAATTGTTGCATCTGTACCGAGGGGTTCTACGAGGATTGTCGACTTGTGGTTTGAAAGGATCAAGATGTCCAAGAGGAGGGGTGAATTGGGCTAATTCTAAATTTTTGCAATAATTAAGCCCTACATTTAGCCCATTTCACCCCTTGTGTCAAAAATGTGTTTCTATTGTTCTCCCGTACAAAAATTTTGCACCCTAGGTTCCAATCCTACTCTAACATGGCAATTTTAGGAATGTAAAGGCATGAAATGAATTGCTCAAATGTAAATGCTCAAAGTAAAGAGAGGGAAAGGAACACGGCGATGTTTTCTCGAGGTATCGGAGAGTCATCACTCCCCACTAGTCCTTGTTAGAGCACCCGCGCAAGGGTGTAGCTCCCCCTTGATCCACGCAAGGATCAAGTGCTCTCTACGGACTGATTCTTTGACACTCCGCCATGGTGAATCGCCCACAACCGCTCATAAAGTGACTTAGGTCATCCACACGCTCTGTCGGATGATCACCAAGCTCTCAATCACCACCGAGCCATCTAGGTGATGGCGATCACCAAGAGTAACAAGCACAAACTCTCACTTGACTAAGACAAACCTAATGAGTAAGGTGGATGCACACTTGCTACTCCCTATGCACTAATGAGGTCCTTAATCTTGGGTTATCAAATCTCAATCATCCCACTAGGCTCTTGCTCTCCCTTGCACTCCAAAGGTGATTCTTAGCTAAACAAATGGGTAAGAGACCTCAAATTGATGAGTGAGATATGTATTTATACACCCCCATTCAAAACATAATGGTTGAGGTTCAACTCAGCGAGTATCGGGATGACTGGACGCTTCGATCAAGGTGACTGGACGCACCGGTTAGTGTAATACGTCAACATGTCAGAAAGAGCTATTTGCTCTGACCAGACTCTAGCCTGCGTCTGGTCAGCACCTACCGGACGCGTCCGGTCATAAAAAATCTCTCTAGAACCTAATTGATGTTAAACGAATGGTGGCACCCAGAGTCCGGTCACTTCTCTGTTCAGCATCTAGTCCATGGTCAACAGCCTGTCCACGCTGCTACAGATATGGCTAGCGTCGCGTCCGGTGAGCACTAGTGTCCAGTGTCCAATCACACTCTAACTGCTAATGCCGATCCAATGAACTGACCGAACTCTCCAAGCTATGTTCGGTCACAACCAAACCAGTGTTCGGTCAGTCATTTGACTCTCCATTTTGCTTCCAATTCGAAATTCTTTGTGAATGAAGTTGACTTCTATCGATCTTAGGGCTATTCCTAAGCTACCTAGTGTTAAGTTTGACAAGTGTGCACCACACCTAATCCATTAGACTCGCCTAGGTTAAGCTACTAGTCCATACCTCCCTTAATAGTACGTCCAAAGGAAAAATAAAGTCATAAACTACTCTAATTGTCTTTCCAACACCAAACGACACTTAGAACTAGTCCGTCCTTAACCTTGTCGTCCATCCTTTGAAAACTAAAATGATTTCCATCGATAGGGGCATGACAACCATGATTGCCTAATCAATTTCCATTTCCATGACCTAACTCAAATTGCCTCTACAAAACACGTTAGTCATAGTAATCTCATGTCATCATTAATCACCGAAACCCAACTGGGGGCCTAATGCTTTCAATCTCCCCCTTTTTGGTGAATGATGACAACACAACCTCAAGTATGTAAAAGAGATGCGTGAGGTTTTCAACATGCTTGGTTCAGATAAGCTTTTGGTAATAAGAGCAAAAGGATTAGGCATGCTTATATAACCCAAGCCAACATGGTGTACTCAAAAGATATGAATTAAGTATGAGTACATGAAGTAAAGCTCATTTGAATTGGAGTAAAACGCGAAAGCAAAGCCAATAAGAATAACCAAGTGACATGACATATATATAAAACAATGTAGAGAGCACACATGTCACATAAGTCTCACCAACACATGTATATAATACAATGCATGAAAGTAAATGTGAATGCACGAAGTATCACATACGAAAGACCAAAACAATTGAGACCATCTCACATGCTCCCCCTAAATCTAACATACTCGGTCCTTCTCCCCCTTTGGTGTCAAGCACCAAAACCTAAAGGTCGGACAGCAGGACAGGAGCAGTTGAGTCAGGCGCTGAGGTGCGATGAGAGACCTGGAACTAAGTTGCATCATCCTCTAACCTTGAACTCTGAGGGGTCTAACCCTCTACGGCTAGAAGTGAAGGTGAAGCGGTCTAGATCTGGTCAATAACTGGCTTGGCCTATGACTCTATAGGTGTCACTGTAGAAAGGAGAGCCACATTTGCCGTTGTCGCTGTCACTGAAGCCTCAAGTGTAGGAGTGACTGTCTGAGGTGGTTTGAATGATGCAATAGACGATGGAATCGTCTTAGTAGTCTCGGTAACTAGAGTAGCTGAGGTAGGGATAGGGATTTGGAACACTGGAGGTGTAGGCTACCCTATAATCTCACTGAAGGTAGCACTGAGACTCTTGGAGACTAGGGTGTTCGTCACTAACACCGAAAAAGTTTGAGTCAGAGTGAAGCCCGTAACAATAGGAGTAAAGTGTAGACCCTGAGCTGTCCCTGGTGAAGCAAACCACTGAGACACCTACTCTATAGGTAAGGTAAACTAAGGAGCTGGTTGTCTCTAACTCAAAAGCCCACTGGGCTATACAGCTAGAGTCACTAGAGTGGTGGTGGCAAGCTGGCCTATCTAAAATGTAGACTACTAAGGATCAACCCCGATAGTAGTGAATACATGTTGCATGAAGGCGAGTAACTACTACTAAATCATAAGCTACTACTGCTGCATGGCCTGCTGTTGCCGCTGAAACTCATCCTGTCATGCCTAAACCTAAGCAAGTGTAGCCATGATCTCATGTGCCTGGCGTGCTTGGTCCTGCCTCATCCACTCAAGTACAGCTAGAAGTGTCAGGTCTGTCTACGATGGATATGGTAGAGCTAAGCTAGAGCCACTAGCCTCTCTATCATGTGGACAAGGTGCCATCCATGGAATCAGCTTATAGTCATCATCTAAGCTATCACTCGGGTCGCTCTCGACCTCATCTTCTTATTGTGCATCAAGCTGCTCCTTCTCTATCTCTACGATACCCTTAATGATCTCATCCTGCTGAGCTACTGTCTCTGGTACCCCTGGGTGATGACTCAACTAGCGAGGTGTCCTTGCACGACTATGACATACCATCTGGCTCATGTCATATTGTTTAAACTCAGTAGTAGCACCTGTCTACTCTGCTATTGTCTCTAGATACTTATGTGTAACTACCTTTCGGAGTAAAAAATTGATCCAATGAGCATAAGGTAGCTGACGGTGACCTCTGAAGCCCTCTGCTAGTGTGTCCTCCATCTCTAAAAGCATCACATCCCAAATATCAAAGATAGTCCGAGACACCAGGTAATGCACTAGCCAAAGCTGAATTCGAGTCAGGTCCTCGTGGTAGCCCATCCTTGGAAGAAGAGTCCTCCTCATAATAGCATCAAGGAGCCGAGTTGTAGGTGTAAGGTCACGTCGTGTCCTACTCGACCCCTCACCAAATGGCTCTATGAAGAATGGTCTGACAAGATCTGTATATGGCACAAGTCCACCGTGAGGGCATATCAGAGGCTCTGTCTGTCCATAGCATGTCTCATGAAGATGAATAGGTGACTCTAGAATCCTCAGTATCTCTCTGGCCCTCGAGCTCTAGAGCCTGTAGTCACGCCCTCGGAAAGCAAAACGAATAAACCTATGTCTCGGGTCAATCCACAAGGAGGAGTAGAACTCACAGACCCAAGGTGGAACATACCGACTAGTCCATCCAAGGAGATCTGACAAGCCTGGCAGATAAGTGAGGTGAGGATGGATATGCTCGCCTATAGGTACAACTAGAGACTCTAAGGAGCAGACCCGCTAAGATCAAAAAGCAATACTGTTGTTGGGATATTCACTATAGAAGTCCTCCTGCAACACAGTGTAGAAGTACTCTAAGGCACACTCATCCTGCCTTGGCGGAAACCAATCCTCAAACTATACGAACCGTAGCTACTGCACCTGTCTGGCTGTGGCTGCCCTCAGGTCAAGGTGAAACATCAGAGGTGGACCCTATGGTCTAGGAGGTGGACAAGAGCCCTGTCTCTATGTTCGAGGCCTCGGTGACACCTGAGTGCATGTGCGACTGGAGCGTCGAAGCTATGGCTATGCTACCTGCTCTATCTCCTCAATCTACTCTCCCTACTGAGTGTCCTCTATCTACTCTACTGACTGTGTCTGCTGCTCAGTCACCCCCTAAGTCTGACTCTCCTTTAAAGAGACATGTCGTCCTCCAAGCATGATGGTCCTAGGTGGACTACCAAGATTAGTCTCAATCCTCTCGATGGTGGCCCTCTGAGCTAATGACAACTGATCGCCTATGCGAATGCCACTGTCAGATCCACCTATCTCGGCTTACACTGTGATGGCTGCCACTACTGCTGCTCTCTCTGCCTCAACATCATCAAACTTGTGCTTCTTCTTTGTAGTATTTTTTGCATTTCCTTTTTGCTGAGCAGTCAGGCGAGGCGGAGGAGTTGGATCCTCATCACTAGGACCACCCCCGATGTTCTTGCAATGAGCCATCTTTGAAGTTGACAAGAATCATTGCCACTGATAAGGAACAACTGCCAACTGACACTCGTGAGGCTTAGCCTCAATCCATACTCTCAAGCTTGGCCCTGAGTAAATCTATCAACTGCTCAACCGCCAACCAGACTCACTACCTGAACTAATTGCACGATAGAATAGGAAGTATATATATAAGCAACTTTATATACTAGGGAAGTGAATGACCTAATGGAAAGCAAGCAGTAGGAAAGTAATGAGCGAATATGTCTTGCTACCTTAGAATAATCCTGAGCTATGCGAATGGATAAGTTGTCGATCACAAGGATGCCATACGAGAACGACAATGGCACCTTAGGGCTAGGGTTGGTGCTGTGAAGAAGTGTGGCGGCCAAGAAGGCACGACGCTAGGGAACCATCGGTGTGAGAGGAGGCAACGCGGTGACGCGGTGGTTCATGAGCACGAGGGGGCACAGTGGAGTGTGAGCATGTGGTGGCATGCGACACGCGTGCGGAGGTGCGGCGGCATGATGCAGGCAGCGTGGGTGTGCGGGCTGCACGACAGTGGAGAGGCAGGTGCAGGCGCGGTGGTGCGATGCAGGCGTGGGTACGGGCACGGCGAGGGCAAGGCGGCGCGGGTGCGTGGTGGTGCACAACGATGGAGGCAGGTGTGGGTGCAGCGGCAGAGAGACAGGCATAGGCGTGGTGACCTGATGCAGGCACGGGCATGAGCGCGGTGAGAGAGAACAGTATATAGTGGCCCCCCGTGACAGAGAAGGAAAGAAAAGACAAATCTTTTCTGCTTGCACTTCAGTGACCGAACGCTCCTGCAAAGATGATCAAACATAGCCCTCCAGAGCCCAGTCAACAATAGAGAGGTCCAGAGACCCTCAAATCATGACCGGACGCATTTGATGACCCTTGACCGGACGCAGCACAGACTTTGGTCCTTCCCTAAGATCCATCCTGCTCTGACCGAACATAGAAACATCATCACACCACATGTTGTAGAAACACTATTCATCATCCGGTCCTCCTTCAGCAACTGTATCTCCTCCTTTTGTACTGACCGGACGCTGCAACAGGTGAGTCCGGTCCCTGCATCGGGTCCCTCTTCAACTGCAGATACTCCTTTCTTCATGACGCTCTCTCCCAATCAAGTTCCAAACTTCAATAAAATCCAAATAAACACCAATTGGGACTGATATGAGAGACCTCTCTCAAACCCTCAAGTTTTTCTATAAATTTCCCTTTGGCTATAATTCTTTTTAGGAAAATAGGCAACAAAAGGGGCGAGGAGCACCATGTGACCACATAAGAGGGTTTTATGACCAATAGGAGCTTCAAATGCTCTCCCTATTTGTGGATAAACACAGCGGGTGCCCAAAAGATAATCGAAAGGAAATGACAAAGCAACACACATGCACATACAATGCAATACTTGAAAGTAAGTCTAGTTGCTTGTCAAGTTTGATCCAAGGTTAAGCTTCTTCACACATTTTTTGATGGTTATCTTAACCATGTTAAACAAACCCTAAGTGCATTACTAAAAATTAAACATGTTTTATATTACAATGCAATGCAATGGACAACACAAGCTTATTTTTTAGAGAAGTTACTAAAATCAAGCACATTTAGCTCATTCCTCAACCAACAAAATATAGCCTCATCTAACGGTTTAGTGAAGATATCCACCAATTGATCCTCGGTCCTTACACCTTCTAGTGATATATCATTTTTAGCAACATGATCTCTAAGAAAATAATGGTGGATATCTATGTGCTTGGTGCGAGAGTGTTGAACCGGATTATTAGCAAGCTTTACCGCGCTCTCATTGTCACACAAGAGAGGTACCTTTTCTAGAACTACACCATAGTCTAGAAGAGTTTGCTTTATGTAAAGAATTTGTGCACAACAAGCACCCGCGGCAATATACTCCGCCTCAGTGGTGGACATTACCACACTATTTTGCTTCTTGGAGGACCAAGACACTAGTGATATACCAAGCAATTGGCACCCTCTAGATGTGCTTTTTCAATCAATTTTGCAACCGGCATAATCCGAATCGAAATAGCCAACTAGTTGGAATCTAGCTCCTTTGGGATACCAAAGACCAATGCTTGGTGTGTGCTTAAGGTACCTAAGGATTCTTTTAACGGCAACCACGTGAGCCTCCTTAGGATTAACCTAAAATCTAGCACACATACACACACTAAACATGATGTCGGGCCTAGATACGGTCAAATATAATAAACTACCAATCATAGAACGGTAGAGAGTTTGATCAACCGATTTACCTCCCTCATCTAGGTTGAGATGTCCATTAGATGGCATTGGTGTCTTGATTGGCTTACATTCATCCATTTTGAACCTCTTGAGAAGGTCCTTGGTATATTTTTCTTAAGAGATGAAAATCCCCTCTCATTTGCTTAATTTGAAAACCAAGAAAGAATGTAAGCTCTCCAATCATAGATATCTCGAACTCCTTTGACATCAATTCACCAAACTCTTTGCAATAGTCTTCATTTGATGAGCCAAATATGATATCATCAACATATACTTGACAAATGAAGATCTCTCCATCAAGCTTTTTGGTGAATAGTGTGGTATTGACCTTCCTAATGGTGAAGCTCTTCTCAATGAGGAAATCCTAAAGGCGCTCATACCAAGCTCTTGGGACTTGCTTAAGCCCATATAGCGCCTTGGACAACCTATAGACATGATTAGAATATCTAGGGTCCTCAAATCTAGGAGATTGATCAACATAGACTAGTTCATTTATGAAACCATTTAAAATACATTTTTAATATCAATTTAATATAATTTCATTTTATGATGGGATGCATATGCAAGAAGGATACGAATGGCTTCAAGTCTTACAACCGGTGCAAAGGTCTCTCCAAAATTCAACCCTTCAACTTGGGAGAAAACCCCTCCGCAACTAGTCTTACCTTGTTTCTAACAACAATGCCTTGATCATCTTGTTTGTTGTGGAACACCCACTTTGTTCCAATGACTCTTGCATCTTGTGGTCGCTCTTCAAGCGTCCAAACTTTATTTTAGGTGAAGTTGTTCAACTCTTCATGCATGGCATTTATCCAATCTGGATCTTGAAGAGCTTCTTCTACATTTGTAGGCTCAATACAAGAAACAAATTAGTGATGTTCAATAAATAAAACAAGTTTTAAGAGCGAGTCATTACACCCTTTGAAGGACTCCCTATGATGAGATCTCGTGGATGTGCTTGTAGTAGGGATGAATTTCTTCTATCAACCACTTGAGGGGGAGGTTGAGGAGCATCAACTTCTTGAGCTTGTGCCACCATTTGATCATGGGAGACATGAGTATCTTTATTTTCTACTCTCCCATCTTTATCATCATCTTGTGGCACATTTGATGAAGAAGGTGGATCAATCACTTACACATCATCTTAATCATCTTTGGGATTAATGTCTCCAACCAAAATGTTCTTCATGGCCTCCCTCAATGGTTCATCACCTATATCATCAAGATTATCATGTGCTCCTTTGGAGCCATTAGATTCATCAAATTCTACATCATATGTTTCTTCAACTAAGTCGGTGGCATTATTAAATACTCGATATGCTTTGGACTTTGATGAGTAACCAACAAGAAAATCAATATCACAACATCTTTGGAACTTCCCTAGATGTTGCCGCTTCTTGTAGATGTAACATTTGCAACCAAACACCTAGAAGAATGATACGTCCGGCTTCTTCCTATTGAGCAACTCATAAGGGATCTTGCCAAGAAACTTTTGAAGAAATAGGTGATTGGATGCATAACATGCTGTGTTGATAGCTTCTGCCCATAGAGCTTTGGTTGTATTGTACTCATCAAGCATTGTTCTTGCAAGTGTGATAAGTGTCTGGTTCTTTCTCTCTACTATACCATTTTGTTGAGGAGTGTATATTATGGAGACCTCATGCTTGATCCCTACTTCATCACAATATGCTTCAATGTTTGTGTTGCCAAATTCTTTTCCATTGTCACTTCTTATCTTCTTGAGCTTTACTTCAAATTCATTTCATGCTCTCTTGGCAAACTTCTTGAAACATGCGGCCACTTCGGTCTTGTCATGAAGGAAGAACACCCAAGTATATCTAGAGTAGTCATCAACTATCACAAGTCAATGGAGATTTCCTCCCAAACTCTTGTAAGTTGTTGGTCCAAATAGATCCATGTAAAGAAGCTCTAGCACTCTTGTTGTTGACATGTAAGCTTTTGTTGGATGAGTGTTTGCAACTTGCTTGTCGGCTTGACATGCACTACAAAGCTTGTCTTTCTCAAATTTCACATCCTTCAAACCTCTCACCAATTCATTCTTCATTAGCTTCTTGAGTGAGCTCATCTCAACATATGCAAGTCTTCTATGCCATAGCCACCCAAATGATGTTTTGGTGAATAAGCATGTCTTCAAGTTTGCATCTTCGAAGGTGAAATCCACTAGATATAGGTTGTTGTATCTAAAACCCTTGAATATAACTTGATCATTATCTTTCTTTGACACAACCACTTCCTTCTCGGTAAACAAACATTGAAAGCCAAGATCACACAATTGACCAACAGATAGCAAGTTGAAACTCAATGAAGCAACATATAGCACATTTGATATTGAATGATTATTTGATATTGCAACTTTGCCCAATCCTTGAACTTTGCCCTTTGAATTATCACCAAATATAATCCTTTCTTGACCATCTACTTCTTCATCTAGTGAGGTGAACATATGAGGATCACCGATCATATGTTGAGTGCAACCACTATCAATAACCTAATGACTTTCATTGGTCTTGTAGTTCACCTACACACAAGAGATCAAGCTTGTTGTTTAGGGACTCAAACTTGATGAGGGCCCTTTACTGTCTCAACTAGTGACTTTGCAACCCAAATTTGCTTAGGCCTATTCTTGTTGGGTGGACCTAAGAACATGACTTTCATTTTTCCACTAGAATCCTTTCTAAGCATGTAGTGAGCATTGAAGGCAAATGCTCTAGCATGCTTGGGCAAAGGTTGTGGTAGTGGAGTTTGACACTCATGAGCAAAGTGACTGTCTTGTCCACACTCAAAATATCTCTTTGGCTTAGGCTTTGAATTGTACTGTTGTTGATGTTGAGCTTGAGCTTTCTTCTCTTGATTTACCAAGTACCTAATACCACTTCTATCCATCTTCATCATGGTGTTCATGAGTAGCTCACTTTGGAGATATTGGCCTCTTGTGAACTTGCTCAACCCGGTCTTGAGATGTTCTTTCTCCAACTTGAGCTTCTTGTTTTCTTCTCTAAGTTCATCATAATTTTTCTCCATCTTGAGTCTCTTGTTCTCTTCTTTAAGCATCTCATTCTCAAGAGCTATATCATAATCATTGTCAAGATTCTCTATCACAATTGTGTTGGTGGTTGATAGCTTTTCAAGATCTTTCTTGAGCTTTTCATTCTCATTCTTGAACTTGACATAATCATCATAGTTGTCGGACTCAACCACTTTCTTGCCTTGGCTACTAGAACCTTGCTCAATGCTCTCAACAATTAAGTTATCACATGATGTAGCTATATCAATCTTAACAACATTATTAGTAGCATCATGTGGCTCATTGAATAATAACTCATGAGAAAGAACAAGATTGTCATGATTAATCTTGAGATTGGTGTACTCTTCTTTTAGCAAATTGTAACTAGTGGTGAGCTCATTATGTATCCCCTCAAGTTTATCATGTTTTTCTCTAAGTTCTTTTTAGAGGATTTGAGCTCCTTGAGTTTGGATGACACAATTTTATTTTCATCTCTATACTCAACACTATCTTTATCGGCTATGTCATACTTTGATAAGAGTGAGTCCTTCTCAAATTCTAGCTTTTCATTTTTAGCTCTTGTCTTTCTAATGATTTTAGTGTATAGATTTAGCAACTTGACTAGATCATCATAAGAAGGTGATTCAAATTCTTCATCACTATCACTACCACTTTCATCATTGCTAGCATTATCATCACCACTACAATCATCATCATTTTGTACCTTTCATTCACCCTTGGCCATAAGGCATAGGTGTATAGAGGATGATAGCGGCGGTGTCGGTGAACATAGTGAAGAATCAATCACAAGAGCGGCCACCTTCTCCTTCTCATTCTCACTTTCATCATCGGATGAGCCACTTGATGATTCAATGTCCATGAGCCAATTACCAACAATGTATGCCTTATCATTCTTCCTCTTCTTGTGAAATTCCTTCTTCTTTACATCCTTCTTCTTATATGGCTTGTTCTTCTTCTTCTCATCATCATTTTCATCACTTGAGTCATCTTTCTTGTCCTTGTACTTCTTCTTGTACTTGTCTTTCTTAGGTTTGGGGCATTGATGAGCTAGATGACCAAGTTCCACACAATTATAGCAATCCATTTCAGAGATGGGCTTCCTTCTATTACTAGTGAAGAATTTCTTCTTCTTGCCAACAAACTTGACACCATTCTTATTTAGCTTCTTGAGCATCTTGGCAGTTTTTCTCACCATGAGAGAAAGACTTGCGTCATCAATCTCATCATTACTTGAGCTATCATGATCAACTCTTGCTTTGCCCCTCTTCTCTTGGCTATCCCTAAATGCCAAATCTTTCTTCTTGGTGGAAGAAGAGCCATCTTGTGGAGTGATGTGCATGTACATCTCATGTGCATTGATCTTCCCTAATATTTGAGTTGGTGTAGCGATGGAAAGATCACCTTGATGAAGCACCGTCATAATATGCCCATATTTGTCAATGGGGAGGACACTCAAGATCTTTCTCACAACATCGGAGGGTTGCATTTGTGTGAGTCCAAGCCCATTGACTTCCTCTACAAGAACATTCAAGCATGAATACATCTCATTGGCACTTTCTCTAGTAAGCATCTCAAATGAATTAAGCTTTTTCATCACAAGGTGGTAGCGTTCCTCACGCTCACTCTTGGTTCCCTCATGGAGCGCACAAATGTCAGACCATAGTGCATGGGCGTCTTTGTGGTTCCGCACACAGTTAAAAATATCCTTGTAAAGGCCTCTAAAGAGGGTGTTTCTAGCCTTTGCATTCCACTTCCCATAGTTAACCTCATCGCCTTGAAGGTTGGCGGGATCCTTAGGTTTTGGGAAGCCTTGTGAGGCGGCTCTAAGAACTCCAATATCAAAAGCCTCTAGGTATGCCTCCATGCGAATTTTTCAATAAGGAAAATTATCTCCCTCAAAGATAGGCGGGGGTTCATCCCCATGGGACATCTTGCTCTAGGTGGTTAAGCCTAATTTAGGGAGCACGAGGCTCTGATACCAATTGAAAGGATCAAGATGCCCAAGAGGGGGGTGAATTGGGCTAATTCTAAAAATATGCAATAATTAAGCCCTACATTTAACCCATTTCACCCCTCGTGTCTAAAATATGTTTCTATTGTTCTCCCGTACAAAAGTTTTGCACCCTAGGTTCCAATCCTACTCTAGCATGGCAATTCTAGGAATGTAAAGACATGAAATAAATTGCTCAAATGTAAATGCTCAAAGTAAAGAGAGAAAAAGGAA
Source organism: Miscanthus floridulus (assembly GCF_019320115.1). Lineage (NCBI taxonomy): Eukaryota > Viridiplantae > Streptophyta > Magnoliopsida > Poales > Poaceae > Miscanthus > Miscanthus floridulus. The sequence continues at coordinate 18,850,352 of NC_089596.1, forward strand.
CATGACGATGTTTTCCTGAGGTATCGAAGAGTCGCCACTCCCCACTAGTCCTCGTTGGAGCACCCACGTAAGGGTGTAGCTCCCCCTTGATCCACGCAAGGATCAAGTGCTCTCTACGGGCTGATTCTTTGACACTCCGTTGTAGTGAATCTCCCACAACCGCTCAAAAAGTGACTTGGGTCATCCACATGCTCCACCGGATGATCACCAAGCTCCCAATCACCACCGAGCCATCTAGGTGATGGTGATCACCAAGAGTAACAAGCACAAACTCTCACTTGACTAAGACAAGCCTAATGAGTAAGGTGGATGCACACTTGCTACTCTCTATGAACTAATGAGGTCCTTAATCTTGGATTATCAAATCTCAATCATCCCACTAGACTTTTGCTCTCCCTTGCACTCCAAAGGTGATTCTCAGCTGAACAAATGGGCAAGAGGCCTCAAATGAACGAGTGGGATATGTATTTATACCCCCCCATTCAAAACATAACGGTTGAGGTCCAACTCAACGAGTATCGGGATGACTGAACGCACATGTCAGTGTAATACATCAGCGTGTTAGAAAGAGCCGTTTGCTTTGATCAGACTCTGGCCTACGTCCGGTCAGCACCCACCGGACGCGTCCGGTCATCAAAAAACCTCTCTAGAACCTAACTAATGTTGACTGGACACTGGCACCCAGAGTCCGGTCACTTCTCTGTTCAGTGTCTGGTCCATGGTCAATAGCTTGTCCACACTGCTATAGATACAGCTAGCGTCGCGTCCGGTGAGCACGGGTGTCCAACGCCCGGTCGTACTCTGACTGCTGATGTCGATCCAATGAACTAACCGGACTCTCCAAGCTGCATCCGGTCACAACCAAACCAGCGTCCGGTCAGTCATTTGACTCTCCATTTTACTTCTAATTCAAAATTCTTTGTGAATGAAGTTGACTTCTATCGATCTTAGGGCTATTCCTGAGCTACATAGTGCTAAGTTTGACAAGTGTGCACCACACCTAATCCATTAGACTCACCTAGGTTAAGCTACTAGTCCATACCCTTCTTAATAGTATGGCTAAAGGAAAAACAAAGTCCTAAACTACTCTAAGTGTCTCTCTAACACCAAACGACACTTAAAACTAGTCCGTCCTTAACCTTGTCGTCCATCCTTTGAAAACCGAAACGATTTCCATCGATAGGGGCATGACAACCATGATTGCCCAATCAATTTATATTTCCATGACCTAACTCAAATTGTCTCTACAAAACACACGTTAGTCATAGTAATCTCGTGTCATCATTAATCACCAAAACCAAACTAGGGGGCTAGATGCTTTCATGATTGAACAAGAGGGAAAAGGTCGCAAAGGGATGTCACGAAGGCTTTGATGCTCTATATATACCTTCTCACCACAAGGATGTTGTGGAAGGGGTAGAATAGAAGAATCTTTGATCATGTGGGGACGTTAGTGTAGAATTTAGCTGGGTCATTTTTGTGGCTGGTTATTGGGTTGCGGTTGTTTGCAACATTTTGTTGCTAATAATTTGGCTGAGCCAAAAGACCTTATCGTACTACTTGCTCTTTCCTCTATCAAGGTGGTTGCAGCTAGCCAGAGGATGGATGGTTTGTGGCTGTGGCCAGCCAAAGGTGTCCAACCATGACTACGACATGGTAGCAAGCCATGTCAAGCTAAACGTCAGCCAGAGCATGGCAGGCAACAACTGTGGCTAGCAAATAGCTGTTGCAGGTCGACAACTGAGAGGGCACGAGAAGGGCAGCAACCTCAGATTTTACCATTTTTCAAGAGTAGTAACTAGACTTCATGTCATCAGAATAGCTAAGGCAGAGGTTGGCGGCGGCAAAGACTTGGCGCTAGTTGGAAAAACAGTGGGAAAAGGAAGAGGACTGTGCGCCGACATGGACAAGGAGTCTTGCTTACTCGCGTAGCTTTCCACATGGCTCTCCTTTTTTGGCTTGGATGGATCAGGTGTCCGTTTTGCGAACGTCTGGACTGCAATTTCCTTCGTCATGCCTAAAATCAAATTTTGGAAAAGAGTATTAGAAATTATTAGCGATTCTCTTAGCAAACTTAGGCTTATCATTGCTTTTGTAAATTTATAGTTTAACTCCTCTTAATGAAACACGTGCTAAGGGACGTTCGCAAATAAAGAATGATGTAAGTCCATCCATCGAATGTGTCAATCTCATCCACCTGATCGGATCCGTAGTGTCTACTTGCTTTCTCGTGACCTCACCACCTAAAGCTAAAGGTGTACTTTGTCCATCTAAAACAAGTGTCGTTATGAGATTCGTTCCGGTCAAACTTTCTTAAATTTGACTAGAACTGTAGAAAAAATTAGCAACATTTATATCTCCAAATAAGTTCATTATGATATATATATTAAGTCACTACGTGAAAAACTGTTTGTAGCAACGGAGCTTTTTTTAGGGGCGGCTGGCATTGGAGCAGCCCCTACAGTGACGTGCTCGGGCTCCAGCATAGCAGCCGTCCCTACAAATGACACAGTAGGGGCGGCTGGTACCCTATAACCAACCGCCCCTGTTGTGTCCATTTGTAGGGGCGGTTGAATCACCAGCCGCCCCTATAAATACCCGATGTATATATAGCAGCCACCTTGTTCCACCTCAGGCCACTCTCTCCAACCTGAGAAAAAAGGTTCCAACCCTAACTCCCTCTCGCGCATCCACATCTGCCTCTCCCTCTCCCTCCTCTCTTGACGGCGGCTCCCTCTCTCTCTTGTCTCCACTCTCCTCCCTCCCTCTTCTCTTAGCGGCACAGGAGGGCCCAGGCGCGGTGGCTTGGCCTAGCACGGCGGCGCGGTGGTCCGGTGTGGCGGCGCGGTGGGCCCCAGCGTCATGGCCTACCGGCCCCATGCGGAGGTGGCACGGCGGTGCGGTGCTAGCGCGGTGCTGTGAGCAGGCCCGCTAGCCGCCTGCAGCCCGACTAGGCACGGGCCGCGCCTGCCGGCCGCCGCCACTATGCCGCGGGACGCACGCGAGCTAGCCACGGAACAACTGCTGCCCGATCGTTGCGCAGGTTAAGGTGCTTTGCTCCCTCTCTTGCTTCCCCTCCCCTTCCCTCGCCGGCGCCAGGATGGACATCGATCTAGGCTTGTCGGCTCGGTCCTCCATGCTAGCGGAGGCCCTCGACGGATCTGGTGGATCCGATGCCTCCATGACCGGACCTGTCATCCTCCCGTCGGATCTACGCAGGTCACCTATCACGAAGCCGCCGGAGGCTAAGGGCGGCAGTGGCATGGTGGACGACCGTGGGCCAATGATGGCGCTGGCCACTGCCTCCTGCGTGTTTGCTGCAGGAGCTCCACCTCCCTCCGCTCATGGGCACGTGTTCCTCCGTTCATTTTGGCTTCCGCACAGGTTCGCCGGTCCTTGCTCTCTTTTTCTGTTCCTCCTTTAATTTTGGCATGGAGGCTTCCAGTTGTGGGTGCCGTTGTAGAGGGCCATTTCTTGCAGGTCGGGTTGAAGTTGTTTGTTGCATAGCAGGCACGGCTTTTCACCACGGCTCCCTGCTCCGATGAGGTGTTCTTGTCCATTCGATTCTCTTCTAATTATTCTTGTGATTGGTGGTCACGTACATAGCCAACCTAGGGAGGCGCCTGCCTATGCCGAGAGGATGCAACAGATCAAAGTTAGGATGGAGATTGCACATTGTCCTGTGTGTATTATAAGGTGAAATTACTTGGATAATGCTTGAGTTGTTTTTACCATATGCTTCATGGCTTGGTTAGCTTCATAGTTTAGGGCTAAAGCAAAATCAAGTACCATTTTCATCTTTTGAAAACAGGAAGGTGGTAGACGATTTCTCCTCAGCAAAGTGATAATCCTGAAACGAAAGGTGTGTGCTTCTCTCCATTAATTGCATTTACCTGTTGGTTCTAATTTTACTTCGTGGATCGGATGTATGTGCCTAGGGATTTAGGCATTCAGGTGTGAAGCACCATGTCCTTATGTAGTTTTTTTCTATTTTTGCTTCAATTTTCTATTACTGCTCTCAGTTTCAGTGCAGATGGATGAACCTGAGGTCTATGATCTTAGGTACCATTAGGTTAGGATTAAGAAATGATATGGTTCTTTCAGTTGCTTTTCATGTGATGCTAGCATGTTTAATTTAACCAGATTAGTCTTCATCTATTGCATGAGTGCATGTGTGATGGTTAATGCTAAAAAAATTATATGCATGCGTGATACAAGCTTGTGCAATCACTGATGCAAGTAAGCCTCCTGGCATTTATGCTCCGTCATTTGATACTGTGATCTGAAATATGCCTTATTAAATTACAGAGCATACAAATATCTCATTTTCAGTGTATAAAAACAACATTTCGTTATGTGATACTGTAGTATGGAATGTGCCTTATTATGTGATACCGTTTGGAATGCTATACAGAAATTATAAGGCTCTATAAATGAATGTCTCATTTTCTTCTATTTTGTTACTTAGTTTTTGGCTAGTTTTACTTATTAATTGATGTGCCTCTGCTATGCAGATTGAAAAAAAAAGAGTACTAGCAGTTCCTCTGCTAACCAAGATGCTGCCAATGCATGTAAGCATTAGATTTTGTAGCTACACTTCAAAGTTTCTATTACCGCGTTGAAATTAATTTGTTGATCAATCACTTCTTTTGTTCTTTAATTTGGAGGCAGTCTTTTGAAAACCAAGATGATAGCTGAGGGTTTACCAGTGGTGGAGTAAAAATCCGAAATGAAAGGTGACTGGTTCTCTCCAGTTATTGCATTGGTAAGTTTGTCTTGTGCCTCTTGGTTAGTATACTTAATTATCTCAAGAATAGACTATGAAAAGTGCTTTGTGCCTTGTGCATTGATAAGGAATAGACTGTGATGAAGCTTCACGATAGAATGTGTAGGTTACTAAAAAACCTCTCATTCTAGATGAAAGCAAATTACTCACTATCCTTCTTGATTGATTGCTCTATGACTACCTTTTGTAGTTTGGGGCTAAAGCAAAATCAGGTCTAGCATTTTGATGCTGCTTCTGCTTTTACTTAGTTAGCTCTAGGTGTCCATAGAATTGTAGAGTAATTGAAAAGGTGCTACCAAGTATATAATCTTTTAGCTTTTCCTCTGGTCCACTTTTTATTTTGCTTTCTGTACATCAAGTTTCTAGCTCAAAGTTAATATTTCCTGAACTATGAAGCATTTGGAATGCCATTAGAGAGTAAATGCTCTGAAAAGACAGCACTGCCAGTCATGCTAAAAAATGTTTCGAAGAAACTGTAAATAGTTGGATAAAAAAGGCTAAATTTATATTGTTAAATACATGCTAGCTGTAGAGTTCAATCTTGCATTTTACAAATGAAAATATTTCAGTCTTCCATTCTACCAATATGATGCACTGAACTTAGATATTATTACAGGATGCTTGGCCTATGATGGTTTGTGGACAATAACCATGTCTCTATACATGAATAGATGAGATGGTGAGCTCACCTACGTTACTTATACAAAAATTATCTAGTTTAAGTGAACTGTTATTTTAATCCAATGGTTGTCTAATGATCCAAGCAAGTATGATGATCCCAATCTCCAATTCAGGTGTGTAGTTAGGTAGCTTGGCGAGCAGCTGATGAGGTGGTTGTCTGCTGATCCAAGCAAGTATGATGATCCTGAATTATGTCTATTTAATGATGGATTGTATATATTCTTGTGAATTAGACTTGTAATGGTAGTTTATATAATGCTCTTGTGCTTTTGGTCAGATTTGAATTATATATATAGCCGCCACCAGCCGCCCCTACAGATCGATTTGTAAGAGCGGTCTGAGAACCACCCCTACAAATACATGATTTGTAGAGACGGTATGGTAGGGACGGCTGGTCGAGCCGCCTCTACGAACCATCGTTAGTCTCCCCATAAATGCTTATTATAGTAGTGAGTTAAAGTTGAAAATATTTGACTTTTTAATTGAAAGAAGGTGAGAACGACTGTCTTTGTGGGACTGTGTGCCACCAAATTAAACTTACTATTCCAAACCCATGATTGAACGAGTGCTAGCTAGCAAGGTACACACACGCATGCTGCAGAGAAACCGGGAGGCCACCCACGGCCAGTGCCGTTTTGTATTTAATTTGGCAACCTTTGCACGGCAGCAACTCGATCGGGCGATCCACCATCCCCAAATGGCCAAATGCATGGCTGTCAATTGTCATGCCAGTTGCGCCGTCTCCATCCGTCGTTAATTATACCGTTCCTCAACCACGCCACGATGTAAATGCAAATCACACACAGCACGCAACAGGCGCTAACGCCAAGTCACCACCACAACGTTAAAGAGCCAAAAATTTCTTCCTCCAATAAAGTTTTATCAGAGATTAGAGTCTTAATTGTTGTATTGTCCCATTATTCATGACCCAAACTTACGGTTCATATTTATACAGAATTAGAATCGTGCAACCGCAATAAAGAGTCTGCTTCCAAAACGTATTAAAATAGATAGATGTACATTTAGTTACAGATAAAGAGCATAGGGAGGGAATGTAACCGTGACATTTCGGACAATCATCCATCTTCCCATTTCTGGCCTGCCTTGCTGTGATGAACATGCATCTTCCCTGAGTTTAGCTGGCCAATCTAACGTACTCTGGAGCTAGATAGTTTGATACATCCATCCAAAATGCCTTGCTTCGTCATCATACATATATTATATTATATTATATTATATTATATTATATTATATTATATTATATTATATTATATTATATTATATTATATTATATTATATTATATTATATTATATTATATTATATTATATTGTATTGTATTTTACTCCTATATAAATGTCAATTCGTCCAGGCTGAGAGAAGACACATGCATAGACTACATTATCGAAACGGGAGATGATAACAAACTTGTGCGTCAGGCCAAGTCGTCTGTACGTGTACTGCTAGTACAAATTAAAAGACATCCAGTGTCCATGCCATATATATCCTACTGGCCGTTTAACTTTCAACGTACGTAGCGTAGGTCATGTGCACACCGCACGCAACTTGTGTTTATTTCGTGCCCAAATATTTGTCAGCTTGCATGCAACAATGCAAGCTTCCAAGAACGCTAGCTTTGGACTTGCTTAACTGCTCCACCTACACATAGCAGCCGCCCGGGCTACATATGCCTAACATATTTGCAAGATGCTTTCATTTTAATTGTATTATATACTCCATACACTTTGTTTATTGCTTGCATCTGCATGGAGGTTTTAGTGATCGATCCGTGATTTCAAATTTGCACATTAATTGTGGGGCTGTTTGTTGCCTGCCCCAGACCAGAGATCCTAGGCGTTGAATTTCACTCGCCTAGGATCTTGCAGGCACCAAGCAAACGAGCCCTGTGTGGTTATTGGTTAGATCGACCCACCAAACAGTAGTGATACGGAAAGTTAGATCCCATATAAAAATATATATGGAGTCTTTTATAAGATATATATGTGTGTATATCTATATATATATATATATATATATATATATATATATATATATATAGAACTACTATCCTGTAGCTGGCTACAGAATAACTTATTCTGTAGCCACTTTGAGTTATGATAATTACTATGTTAATTTATGAGATTATAGTAACTCCTTACTAAGTGGTTTAATATAATGTTATGGTAAATATCCCCATGTGTTATAGTAACCCAACTATTGTAAATATGTATTGACATTATGGTAAATTAGTATATAAAATTATAGTAAATGGAGGTGGCTACAGAATAACTTATTTTGTAGCCGGCTATTGAATAGCCTCTCCCTATATATATATATATATATATATATATATATATATATATATATATATATATATATATATATATATATATATATATATATATATATATATATATATATATAATATAAAAATAAATATAGATATAGTTTCTTTAGACATATATAGCTCTTCATTTCTCGGAAGAGTTGCTAATAATAACGAAACGTGAGACAGTAACAAACTTATGCGTCAGGACTCTTGACTTGATCCCTCGCCGTTTAACTTTCAACGTACGTACTCATGCGAAGCAACGAGCCGGGGGACGCATCATCTCATCTCTATTCTCCATGCGACACGCAACATGTTTATTCCGTGCCCAAATTGAGCTGCAAGCTTCCAGGATATATATGGGCTCACAACCACTTTCCAACTCAAACTCCAAGTTGTCAAAAAAAAACACGAACTCCAGCTAGCATGCATGTAGCTACCTGCATCTATCGCTCTCTGTGTGTGGTCCCCATGTAGCAGCCGGCCGCCGGGCTAGATGCCAACATGCATTCTGCTTTATTCCCTGCACTTTGCATGCAGGGATTTATATTAGTCTATTCGTTTCGGCTGAATTGGCTTATAAGTCATGGCTGAAAGTACTATCGGTGAGTAGAGTATGAGAGAAAATCACTGTTCAAACGAACAGGCTATGTGCTATCTGCATACCACTCCTAGGTAGCTATCATTTTTCGTTTTAGAATTACAAGTATTTGATTTTTTTTAATATGTACATGTGCACCCCACTACTGTAGCTAGTTCCAGATAGACACAGTATTTTTCTCTCGTAACAAAACAACATCAGCTGATTTATAAGTCACAGAAAGGATCAAGCCAACAGGGTGTGTATTGGTCGCCGAGTGCATGCATGCCAATATAACACGTTACATGTGGTACATGCTAATACTGCCGGTTTTTTTTTTTTTTTTGTTACCAAACCAAACCATGCTGCAGAGATGGATTCCTGAGGCAACAAGCAAGGCATTACCGTACTCATCTTTCAGGACCAGGGTCCGAATAGGCGAATAGTGCGGGGCGTCTTAGGGTCCGACGTTCGGACGGTAATACCGCGCCGATTGTTTCCCGCGCTTGCCTCCGCGTTCCTGCCAGCGCACCGGTAAGGGCCCACCATCGCTTGCTTCCACCTCACGCATGCACAAACTTAAAGAAAAGTCATAACTGCCAAACCAAACATTCAAATTAAATTTTGATTGTACCATCCTATTTTTTGGAATAAACACTTCAAAATAAGATCCCACATGAATATTTTTAGATAATTTTTTATCAACGAACATTTATCTTGTGAAGATAGAACATATTTAAGTAGAGACGATGTTATAGGTTCAGAGAACAATGTTCCGTCTTTAATAAAAAAATATTCTTAGTTTAGAAGAATAGTATTCTAGTTTTAGGTTCATGATAATATGACATAAAAATAAATAAATATATAACATAAATAAATAATAATAAAATCCAGAGCAAAGCATAAAACATAATAGAGAAAAAGTAAAAAGAATATCACATTGGCACTTTTCAAAATATCCTAAAATAGAGTATAGAATATCACATATATACTAAGTGAACAGCACTAAATACATCATAAAACATCACTAGATACATTATAAACATTATACATATATTATGTGAACATCGCTGATACATCATAGAACATCACATGTATATTGTGTGAACAACAAAAAAAACATCATAGAACATCACATGTATACTATGAGAACATCACATGTATATTACGCAAACATCGCAAAATACAGCATAGAACATTACATGCATACCACGTGAAAATAAAAAAAACACCATCGAACATCACATGTATAACACATGAACATATAAAAAACTTAGAATATCACTAAATACACTATAGAACATCACTAAATACATTAAGAACATCACATATATTATGTGAACATCACGAAATACATCATAGAACATCATATGTACATTGTGTGCATGAACATCACAAAAAACGTTATAGAACATTACATGTATAATACGAGAACATCACAAAAAATATCGTAGAACATCACCTATATACTACGAGAACATCACATGTATATTACATGAACGTCGCAAAATACAACATAGAAAATTACATGCATACAACGTGAACATAAAAAAACACCACAGAACATCACATGTATAACACGTATAAAAACATAGAACATCACCAAATACACTATAGAACATCACTAAATACATCATAGAACATCACATATATATTACGTGAACATCACTAAATACATAATCGAACATCACATGTATATTGTGTGCGTGAACATCACAAAAACATTATAGAACATCACATGTATAATACGAGAACATCACAAAAAATATCGTACAACATCACCTGTATACTACGAGAATATCACATGTATTACACGAACGTCGTAAAATACATCATAGAACATTACATGTATACCACAAATACATAAAAACATCACATATATCACATGTGAACATAAAAAACATAGAACATCACATATATACTACATGAAAATAAAAAACAACACAAAACATCATAAAAAGAAAAAAAGAAAAGAAAAAAGAAATAAAAGAAAGGTAAAAAATATAAATAATAATAATAAACACATAAAAAATAAAAATAAATGATGCATGAAAATAAAAAAAGAAAAAGAGAAAAGAAAAGAAAAAAGAAAAAGAAAAAACTAAAGAAAGATAAAAAATAAAAAGTCAGCAGTACCGATCACTCTCCTCATTATTAGCAGCATACGGCCAAATTAACTTCGTTCCAACTTCCAAACCTGTGAGTACGTACAAATGCCTTTGTAAAAATGCTTTGTACTTGTAGGACAGTATATATATGGAGAGTATATTCAGTAGCCAGCTACAAAATAAGTTATTTTGTAGCCACTTTCATTTACGATAATTTTATATACTAATTTATGATAATGTCAATACATATTTACGATAGTTGGGTTACTATAACACATGGGGATATTTACCATAACGTTATAGTAAACCACTTAGTAAGGAGTTACTATAATCTCATAAATTAACATAGTAATTATCGTAACTCAAAGTGGCTACAGAATAAGTTATTTTGTAGCCAGCTACAGGGCAGTAGTTCTCTCCCTCTATATATATATATATATATATATATATATATATATATACACACACACACATTTATCTTGCAAAAAGGCAGCCTTTTCATGCACATAAAATGGAATAGTGCTCAGTACTTGTAAATTGTGATACAGGTGTACAGCACAAGAATAATTTAGACTGCAGATTCCTGCAGTTAGCCGGAACATGCTGAAGGCATCAACAAGTAACAAACTTTCAGACCATATCTCAGATTCAGGGTCCCATTAAGTACATACATGCATATTTGCGTACGTGTCAAGTGGGGCGGCTGTTAACTGGAGATAGATGCGTGATGCTTTTGTCATATCACTCATGACACTCTCTCTCTCATGACACACACTCTCTCTCTCTATATATATATAGAGAGAGAGATGTGCATGATTGCGACGAGATTAATGTACTTGTAATAGTAGTACTTAACTAGATAGCGTCTCATCTAGTATAGCACAACTAAGCTTTCCATGAATCATGGTAACCGTAAAAGCTGAGCACTAGCCTTAATCTGACCATAAATTAAAACCGTAAACAAAAACGATGCTCACACCCGCATGCAGTTCATACAAACACCGTAGGTCATGTGCACACCGCACGCAACTTGTGTTTATTTCGTGCCCAAATATTTGTCAGCTTGCATGCAACAATGCAAGCTTCCAACACTGGTACAGAGACGCCCTTTACTCCTGGTGGAGAATCCCCTCTAGTCCCGGTTCCCCACCCAGGAGCAAGCATCCGAGACTAAAGGGGAGGTCCTTTAGTCCCGGATCAGAAACCGGGACTAAAGGGGACCTTTAGTTCCGGTGGATAACACCAACCGGGACTAAAGGTACCTCCTGACATGCCACGAGGCCGACACCCTTTAGTCCCGGTTGGTAATACGAACCGGGACTAAAGGTTTTTTTTCTTTTCTTTTTATTTTTTTGTTTTCTTTTCAAAATAGGTTGTCGAAGTCGTATTGTACGCTGCTAATAATATATTTATACGCGCGTATAGTATATTTCGGTTTAAGCACAATGAACATATTAAATCACACAATTCAAGCATAGAAATATATATATATATATATATATATATATATATATATATATATATATATATATATATATATATTTACATGCATGCATGCATATGTGTATTTTACATTATATTATTTTATATGCATATATTACAAAAGATTGCATTACAGTTGTTGTGATATAACAAGTTTCCTCTCATCCTTTAGCTTGGCTTCCATGGCAGTGTTGGGTCGAAGTAGAACTTGCCCTGGGAATCGATGACCTGGTCATTAAAAAATCCGGCTATAGACTCTTGAATTGCTTTGATTTGGTCTTGTCGTATGACCTTTTCCTCCAACCATCGAGCCTACAGGTTTAAATTAAAGAAAAATAAATTAATATATATATATATATATAAAGACATAGTAACACAATCAATAATAATAATTAAATGAATATATATTGTATTTTTAACGTACTTTGAGTCTCTCTGTAGGAGTTCTTTAGGAGAGCTCTTTGATAAACTTGCAAACATAGTAACCACAGTAGTTGTTCCCCTGTTCCTGCCTCAGACACCACTTTACGAGAAAAAGATTTGTCATCCAATCTGGTGATCCGGTGAAAGCTATATGTTTAATTAATAAAGATGATGCGATTTAGGGGACTTACTTTCAAAGGGATTACATTCAATGGCGCTTTGCATTTTCTCATGTGTTGCTTCTCAATAAAGGTTTTCCAAACACTGCCAAATAAAAAATTTGCCACGTCATCAGATATAGTTAATCATCATGTTTGTGTGTATATATAGTTGCTAGAGATACCGAAATTATCTCTGGATAATATCTATCATATCTTGGTAGTCTTGTTGTGGTTTTCTCATCGAGTCATAGATTATCAAGTGACTTTTCACTAGATCGATGTCCATCAATATCCAGTGATTGCTGCATGTGTTTATAGGATATAACGCATAATACTCATTAATTAACTAGAATCAACATATGAGCCATTAAGGATGATCGACATTATTAACACTCACTTGAAGTTGTAGGGAAAGAGTATATCCTTCTTGTGGCGTTGGTTCACTAAGAAGTTCATGAGGTTACTCTCTGACTCAGACTTCCAATTAGGCTTTGGAGTAACTGGGTCTTTAAATACTATATAGGGATCAACAAAACCAATTTCATTGCAGCCTTTCTTTCTGTGCTCTGTCATTGTAAATCTGCATATATATAGTACTTGTTAGGATAATTTATATGCATATACACACATATGATGAGTTTAATAATAGATCAAAAGAATTATTACTTACAGGCAATAGCAGCTAATGATAACTTTATCCAGAGAGGTCAGGTGGCATAGTTGATAAAATTCTGCAAAGTCAACATACATAACATCATCGCCACGGAATCAATGTTCATCTCTAATTCTGACATCAACACAGAAGTATCCACCGGTAGACACCTGCTTATAACACTTGTTTAGCAGGTACATTTGCGTCCCCAGATCACCTAAGGCTTAAGGGTTGTATAGACTCTGGCCTAGTACAAAATTTTTCTTCCAAATATCAACCGCCGCCGCACTCTCAATGTTTCCATCACCAAACATCTAGTAAAGGTCGAGACCAGTCTCATCAATAAATTCACCAAGGTGATCCAAATCGATATCTGGAGGTATGTTTGCCTGATGCATTAATCCTAAATTCGAACCATATTCATTACCAACAACTAGCGGGGGGACTGATTGGTGATATTGTTGTCCAAGTTGTGCAACTTCTTTCTCTGCCCGATTCTTTATCTGTGCCGTCTCAATTGACTTGGTGAGAGTGCGGTCAGTCCGTTAACGTTGATTTGGACGGCTTATGAGATTCCCGCTGTTGTTGCTGGTAAGAAGCCACATTTTTTCTTAGAATATCTGGAGCTACGAAGAAGTATGGTTTCTCTGGGTTACTCCTTGCTTCTTGATCCTTTTTAAGTTTGTCATAGAATCTAGACATATCTTTTTTATATGCATCAGTTACTTCTTCCTTCTCTTCAGATATTATTTTGGGAATAGCCCTTGGTTTCATGGTGGCTTTCTTTGCCGGTGGGGGCTGGTTCTTCATTTGCGGGGATGGCCTCTTGCTAGTACTTGGCTTCTTGGTAGGTGGAGGCGAGGGAGGCGTTGGAGACCTCCTTGGAGGTGGTGGCAGCGGCGTTGGAGACCTCCTTGGAGGTGGCGGCTGCGGCGTTGGAGACCTCCTTAGAGATGGTGTGGATGTAGCCTCGCCTTCCAACACATTGTCATCGTACAGAGCACTATGATGATCTGGCGATTGAATAATTGGACTTAGGTTGGGGGAGGATCTGCTACAAAAAAAGGAATGACATATTATTATGAGCAGATTGTTAATTATTTAAGCCAATTTAAATTAATGATGTAGTGTTTTCATCCGCACCTATGGTGAGGTAGTTCAGGAGGAGGTGGAGGCGACATCCCGGGAATGATGATGTAGCGCTTGCGCCATAGAATGAATGTCTTCTCTACTTCTCTGAGAGTCTTCTCGTCATTACCTCCAGGAATGTCAAGATACAAATCACTAAAACCTTTTTCAGCTTTATCTACTGAGATGGTAGCATATCCTTCTTGGATTATATTCCCATGAATCCTTGGTGTCTTGGTTCGATCGATAGGATTAACAAGACCGATAGCCACCTTGATTGTGGAATTCCCCTTCGGAATTGTAGCTCACACGATGTATAAGGTTCAGTGACGTCATCCACAGGGAAGCGCAGTCCTGTGTCCCCTTGATTTGGTATCTCTATATTGGCTAATGTTGATTCCTGGCTCTGATGCCTGCTTGCTTGCACTCACTGCTATTTGCACTTGCCTTCTAATTTCCTCCTGCATTCTTGCTTCAAGGTTTTTTCCTGCTCCTGTGCTTCACGCACCGCTTCCTCTAACCTCTGGAGCCGCTATGCCTCTTCTTCCTTCTTTCTCTGGCGGCTTCTGTTGGAAGGTCTGTCCTGAGGGAATCCATGCTCCCACGAGACACTTCCTTTGCCTCTAGTTCGGCCACCGTGTTCAATAGTCCTGATGGCGTATGTCAGCTCTTCCTTCTCTCTATTGGGCCTGAATGCACCACTAGCAGTAGCTCTCTGAGCATAAAATAATCTTTCTGCTGCTTCTTGCAGTCTTGCGCCATAGGGCTACAAAACATAAACATTATTTTTAATGTCATGAGCACACATAAGACATATGATAATATAAATAGCTAATAATAAAAAATATATACTTGGCCAATATGTTGTTGCTCATTTTGTTCAAGAGCTAAGTACTGACTCCCGTCATCTGCATCCTCTTACATGTTATTTTTAGCACCATCATCGCCGGCAACTTGAGTGCCAGTGTTGATTAAATTCATCATCAACTCCTCCTCATCCATGTTTCTCGGGTCAGCCATCTAGCTTCAAAAAACAAAACCAATATATAGTACGTCAAATCTTTGCTTACATGCATAAAATCTACGAACAATATGCATTATTAAATCTTGCCCCTCGGTCACGGATGCAATTCGCCACACTAGGGCGAACTGCGTCGGTACTAGGGCAAATTAGGGCTATACATAAATGGCCGAGGGCGAATTGCGTCGGCGACTAGGGCGAACCACGTCGGTGACATCAACAACGTGGTTCGCCCTAGTCACCGACGCAATTCGCTCTAGTGTGATTGTTTAGCGTTAACGATAATGATAATACGAATGTTGATCGACTAGGCCGCGAGAGAGGGCGGTGTGACGAGAGTGGCAGTGCTCCGCTCCATCGTATATATGTTTGTACACATGGGTGAACGAGGGCGGCAGTGCTCCGCCGTATAAACCCTAAACCCTAGGGCAAACGAAGGTGGCGGTGCTCCGCCGTATAAACCCTAAACCCTAGGGCGAATGAGGGCGATGATGCTCCACCGTATAAACCCTAACGAGGGCAGAGGTGCTCCGCCGTATAAACCCTAAACGTCGTGGAGCTAGCCAAGGAGTGAACTTCTTCTTAGCGACCGCGCCGCACGTCGTGGACGACTGCCTCAGCATCGTGCAGCTTCTTAGCGATGGCACCATGACGCGCTCCGCGAAGTACTCCGCGCTCCCTCTCTAGGGCGAGGTGCCATCCAACCTGCCCGTCCAGTGGAAGGACGTCGTCTACAACGCCGTGCACGTGCTCCGCCTCCGCATGTATAGGCCCACCAACAACAACACGACGACGACCAATAATAAGCTGCCGGTGCTCGTCTACTTCCACGGCGGTGGCTTTTGTTTGTGCAGCTTCGACCTGCCCCACTTCCATGCCGGCGCGCTCAGGCTCGCCGTGGAGCTCCCGGTGCTCGTGCTCTCCGCCGACTACCGCCTGGCGCCTGAGCACCGCCACCCCACGACGCACCGCAATGTCGAGGCCGTCCTGTCGTGGCTCCATGCCCAGGCCGAGGCTGACCTGTGGCTAGCCGACGACTCGGCCGACCTGGGCAGGGTGTTTGTCTGCGGCGACTCAGCCGGTGGCAACATCGTGCACCACGTCGCCGTCCGGTACAGCAGCGGGCAGCTTGCCCTCGACCCCGTCATCCGGATGACCGGGTGCATCCTGCTCTGGCCCTTCTTTGCCACCGAGGAGAGGACGGCGTCTGAGGCGGCCAGCCTTGTTGTAGAACACAGCATGGCGCTATTCGACCAGGCGTGGCGCCTGGTGTTGCCCGTTGGTGTGCGACCCGGTGGCCAACCTGTTTGGGCCGGACAGCGTCCCGCTAGACGACGTCGCCTTCCCACCGCTGCTCGTCGTGGACCCGAACCAGGATGTGCTGCACGACCGCATATAGGACTATGCCGGCGGTGATGGGGAAGCCAAACTTGCCGTGTTGCCGTGTTCAGAGGGGGCCAGGGCCACGGGTTCTTCATCTTTGACCCGGAATGCAAAAGCCGAGAGAACTCACCTCAAGACTGCGGAGGCACGCGCGGTGGAGGGCTCGTCGGCGTGAGGTGGGGTGGCGACCGGCGGCGGCACGAGGAAGAAGAGGAGAAAGGGTGGCTATTCGACGAGGAAGAAGAGGAGGGGATCGATCTGCGCCAGGCACTGGCGCATATATACCAAGGAGATTTACTCTCGGTGCCAGCCACCAGCCGGGAGTAAAGGTCTTTTCCTCCCGGTGCGTGTTACCAACCAGAAGTAAAGGTACCTTTACTCCCGGTGCTTGTTACCAACCGGGAGTAAAGGTGTATACCTTTACTCCCGGTTGGTAACACGCATCGGGAGTAAAGGTTTTTTTTGGCGGACCACGAAAGTGCAGCCCACCTTTACTCCCGTGTGGGCTTCCCACCCGGGAGTAAAGGTGGGCTGCAGTTTCGTTTCTCGCCTGTTTTGAGCAAATTTTTTTAATAAAATGCAATAGTCTTGTTAAATACATAGTAAATTAAATAAAAGGCATAAAATTATTTTGTTAAAAATATGGATTTTTTTTCTTTATTGCACATAGGAAAAATCTATAACCTAACTTTTTTATTTTTTGTTATAATTATAAAACATAATGTAACTAATATTTATTATTTCGTTAATGCAAAAATGTAGTGTTTAATTAAAATTATTAAAACTATTGGTTTTGGACAGGAAATTTGTTTTCACATCATTTTAATGTTAATATTTTAATTTTTCATCACTCAATATCCTAATTTAACTTTTTGAGAGAGAAATCCCACCAAATCAAACACTGATTTAATTTGAAACACGACATAATAAACATCTGAATTCACAATTATTACATAATATCTCAAACACACACTATATTAAATCACTATATCATTAAGTGGGCACAGCAGTGAACTTCTTCTTTACGTATGTCCCTTGGTTATGATCGCGTCGTAACCATGGAGTGTCCTCATCATTTACCAAGATGCTAGGGTCTTTATTCACTTTGAAGGGCAGAATTTGGTCATCCTTTTCATAATCTTCTGACATATCCGACTTGTCCTCAATTCCCACGATGACTCTTTTCCCCGAAAGAACTATGTGGCGCTTTGGCTCTTTGGTTGAGTCATTATCGTTTTTCCCTCTTTTTGGTTTGGTAGACATATCATTGACATATAACACCTGATTCATATCCTTGGCAAGGACGAATGGTTCATCTTTGTACCCAAAATTACTAAAGTCTACTGTTGTCATTCCATACTCATTGTCTACTGTTACCCCGCCTCCGGTCACCTTGACCCATTGGCACTTGAACAATGGGATCTTCAAAGTAGGTGCATATTCTAGTTCCCATATTTCATCTATGCGGCCATAATATGTCTGCTTATTCCCATTCGGGTCTGTGGCATCTATGCGGACACCACTGTTTTGGTTGGTACTCCTTTTATCTTGGGCTACTGTGTAGAATATGTTCCCATTTATCTCGTACCCTTTGTATATGATGATATGCCATGATGGTTGCATAGCCAATAAATATAGTTACTCATGGATGCTCTCATCACCTTGACATTTTTTTCGCAACCAACCGCCAAAAGTTTCTATGTGCTTACGCGTAATCCAAGCTTCAGTCTTCCCTGGAAACTCAGATCGTAAGAGATCCTTGTGTGTCTCAATATATGGATCTACCAAAGAGGAGTTCTATAGAACTATGTAGTGCGCTTTATTGAAATAATCATCCTCTGTACCAATATATGTTTTCCTCCCTAGTGTCCCCTTTCCGCTTAGTCTCCCCTCATGTCTCGATTCAGGAACACCAATCGAGTCAAGGTCGGGAATAAAGTCAACACAGAACTCAATGACCTCTTCTATTCCATAGCCCTTGGCGATGCTTCCTTTTGGGCGAGCACAGTTGTGAACATATTTCTTCAAGACTCCCATGAATCTCTCTAAGGGGAACATGTTGTGTAGGAACATAGAACCGAGAATGAAAATCTCCTTGACTAGGTGAACTAGGAGGTATGTCATGATATCAAAGAAGGAAGGAGGGGACACCATCTCAAAGCTGACAAGACATTGAACCACATCATTCTATAGTTTAGCTAGATCAGTTGGATCAATTGCCTTCTGAGAAATTGCATTAAGGAATGCACATAGCTTCATGGTGGCTAGACGTATATTTGGAGGTAGAATTCCTCTTAATGCAACTAGAAGTAATTACGTCATGAGAACGTGATAGTCATGGGACTTTAAGTTACAGAATTTCTTCTCTGGCACATTTATAATACCCTTTATATTCGAGGAGAATCCAGATGGTACCTTGATGTTGTTTAAGCATTCAAACATGATTTCCTTCTCCTCTTTGCTTAGAGTGTAGCTGGTAGGACGTAAGTAATGGTGTCCATCATCTGTCTTCTCTGGATGCAGGTTGTCTCTTTCTCTCAAACAATGCAGGTCCTGTCGTGCTTCAAATGTGTCCTTAGGCTTTCCATACACACCCATGAAGTCTAGCAGGTTCACACAAAGATTATTTGTTAGGTGCATCATGTCGATCGAGCTGCAGACCTCTAGGACTTGCCAATAGGGTAGGTCCCAAATATGGACTTCTTCTTCCACATGGGTGCGTGACAGTTAGCGTCGTTCGGAATAGGTTGGCTGCCATGTCCTTTTCCAAAGACGACTTTTACATCATTGACCATATCGAGTACATCCTCACCAGTTCGGTTGCGAGGCTTGGTCAGGTGGTCTGCCTTCCCTTTAAAATGCTTACCTTTCTTTCTTACGAGGTGATTTGTAGGAAGAAATCGATGATGGCCAAGGTACATGACCTTTCAACATTTTTTCAAGAATACACCTCTAATATCACCGAAGTAGTGTGTGCATGCATTATATCCCTTGTTTGACTATCCTGAAAGATTACTTAGAGAAGACCAATCATTGATTGTTATGAACAACAATGCTCGCAGATCAAAGTGTTCCTATTTGTACTCATCCCACACACGTACACCTTCTTTATTCCACAAAATGAGAAGTTCGTCAATAAGTGGTCTCAGGTACACATCGATGTCATTGCCAGGTTGCTTCGGGCCTTGGATGAGCACAGGCATCATAATGAACTTCCGCTTCATGCATAACCAAGGAGGAAGGTTGTAGATACTTAGAGTAACAGGCCCAGTGCTATGACTACTGTTCTGCTCTCCAAAAGGATTGATACCATCTGTACTTAAAGCAAACCTTAAGTTTCTTGCATCATTTGCAAACTCCAGGAATTCTCTGTCGATTGCTCTCCACTGGGACCCATCAGCAGGGTGTCTCAACATATTGTCTACCTTACGGTCTTCTTTGTGCCATCGCAACAATTTTGCATGTTCTTTGTTTCTAAACAGACATTTTAAGCATGGTATTATAGGAGCATACCACATAACCTTGGCAGGGATTTTCTTCCACGGACATTTGCCCTCAACATCACCAGGGTCATCTCGCCTGATCTTATACCATGATGCATGGCATACCGGGCATGCATCCAATTTCTCGTACTCTTTGCCACGGTACAGGATGCAGTCATTAGGACATGCATGTATCTTCTCGATTTCTAGCCCCATAGGACAGACAACTTGTTTTGCTTCGTAGGTAGTGGCGGGCAATTCATTGTTCTTCGGAAGCATCTTCTTTTGGATTTTTAGTAACTCTCTAAATCCCTTGTCAGATACACCATTCTTTGCCTTCCATTGCAGCAATTCTAGTGTGGTTTCCAACTTTTTTTGCCCTACATCACAAGTTGGGTACAACAATTTCTTGTGATCTTCTAGCAACCGCTCGAACTTGATCTTCTCCTTTTCACTTTCACATTCTCTTTGTGCATCACGAATGACCTGACAAAGATCATCAGCAGGCTCATCTTCTACGGCCACCTCTTCTTTAGCTTCTCCCATTGCAGCGTCATTGAAGCACGCACCATCGGGAATAATATCATTGTCGTCCCATTGTTCTTCTTCACCTTCTTCCATTACAACACCGGTTTCTCCGTGCTTCGTCCAACAAATATAGTTTGGTATGAAACCCGACTTGAACAAGTGTGAATGAAGAGTCCTTGAGCAAGGATATTCCACCGTATTCTTACATATGGCACATGGGCAGCACATGAAACCGTCGTGTTTGTTTGCCTCGGCCGCACATAACAAAGAATGCACGCCGTCAATGAACTCTTGGGAGCGGCGATCAGCATTATACATCCAATGCCGGCTCATCTGCATTACATAACATAAATACCATATTAAAACCTAGATTATAATTAATTATTTATACAACATGCGTGCCACCACAAAAGGTACAAATTTATGAAAGCATCGCTACAATGTAGACAATCCCAACTACCACTAAAAGAACTTAAGCTAAAATACATTTCAGGAGCACAAGGATTTCGCGACCAATCTCAACTAAAACAGACAGATCCCCCGATTGTGTAACATCTTTGGGCTTCTTCGGCTAGATCACTGCCTCATTAGACGCCGTATCTGCCTGTTGTGCAAGATATTTTTGCACGAGTTCAACACACTCTTCCTCCCAGTAGAAGCCTGAACATCATCCACTGCCATCCCACTGAAATTAAAACAAAAAATTAGAACTTTAATCACAACCATCATGAAAATAGGTATAAATTAACCATAATCATTAAATACGATAAAATAACTCACATTGTGATCCGGACACTTGTAGAAGATACGATCCTTGTTGGGACCCTCCTTCTTCACTCGGTACTCCATCACAATCTTCGTCTCATCACGACACTTGCCGCATGGAATGAGAGGGAGGCCCGGCCTAAGTCGCTTTGGAAACCCATGAGAGGCCGAGGACCCGGAAGCAGTTGCCATCTACTCTCTATACTCATTTTTTAATACACTATAAATTTCTCATTTTATAAACAAATAAAATTAAGAAACTATAAAATTATCTATATCTCTAAACAATGATATTTTTAATGGTCATTGGGTTCTTGTCTTTTACTGCGGCAGATAAGTAATTCACATGATATTTCCGCAAATTAACAGAAGAATAGGAGTATACACACATAACAATCGATTATCATTTATATTTATATATATTCTACGTTTGGGCACGGTGATTGACAGACTACTGCGATGATATCAGGACGTGTGAATAAATAACCATCTGTACTAGTTGACCTTGCTTACGTGATCATCTCGGCGAGCATTTCTCCACCGGACGGCACCGTACTTGGCCACGGAAGAGCTCCGATTCTACGAGGAAGGGAACACGGTCTTCCATGACCGTTGCCGCTCTCCCTCGTAGAATCAAAGCTCCTCCTTGACGTCCGTTACCGCTCGGCAGAGAATATGCTCGCCGAAATGAACACGGTCCGCTAGTTCAACTAGCTACTTTAACCTTCCTTCATGTAAATATGCAAGCTTGAAGTGATTTTGAGCTCAAATTGCTTACAAATGAAAAAAACCACAATAAAGAACCATATATATATATAGTGAACAAAATGGGATAAGACAATGATGAAACATGAGAGTATGAAGTTGGTAACCTTTAGAACCGAAGAATCGACGGAGGAATCGAAGAAATCGATGGAGGAGTCAAAGAATGGATGGAGAAAGAGCAAGAACACTGCTTAAATTTGAACTTAAGCTCTCGAGCGGGCTCGGGGAGGAAGAAGACGGCCAGCAGGATTTATAGCTCAAAAACATGTTTTAATAAATAACCATCTGTACTAGTTGACCTTGCTTATGTGATCATCTCGGTGAGCATTTCTCCACCGGACGGCACCGTACTTGGTCACGGAAGAGCTCCGACTCTACGAGGAAGGGAACACGGTCTTCCACGACCGTTGTCGCTCTCCCTCGTAGAATCAAAGCTCCTCCTTGATGTCCGTTACCGCTCGGCAGAGAACATGCTCGCCGAGCTGAACACGGTCCGCAAGTTCAACTAGTACGGATTTTCTATAATTTTCTAACTATTTTCTAAGTTTTTCATTTCATAAAAAGTTAAAATAAAATGTTTAGTCGCGGAGTCCATAGAAATGACCATATTTTGACCTAGCAACGCATTGTCAATTGTCATTGCGTTGCATTACACCCCGGACCGGACTCTGGACAATAAAATACTATGGTCGATCGATGCCGTTCTTTGTCGTACAGTCGCACGGCGACGGTCCACGGACCCGTTCAACCACCAAATCTGTCAGGCCCGGCTGTTCGGGCGTATCGTCAAAAGAGAACGGATTTGCTTCCTATTGCATGGCCTTGCATTGCATCTGTCATACCAGTCGGAGGCACTAGTCCCTATACTCATTTTTTAATACACTATAAATTTCTCATTTTATAAACAAATAAAATTAAAAAAACTATAAAATTCTCTATATCTCTAAACAATGAAGTGTGCTATGCATGCTACAAATGAACGGTGAATACTAGTTTTTAATAGCTACTTTAACCTTCCTTCATGTAAATATGCAAGCTTGAAGTGATTTTGAGCTCAAATTGCTTACAAATAAAAAAACCACAATAAAGAACCATATATATAGTGAACAAAATGAGATAAGACAATGGTGAAAAATGAGAGTATGAGATTGGTAACCTTTACAACTGAAGAATCGACGGAGGAATCGAAGAATGGATGGAGGAACAATGGAGGGAGGAAGCAAGAACACTAGTGCAGTGAGCTTCAAAATGTGCTGAGCTCGGGCTCGGGGAGGAAGAAGGAGACGGCCGGAATATAAAGGGGGACCTTTAGTCCCGGCTACTGCGCCAGACAGAGGTGGCAGAGACCTTTAGTCCCGGTTGGAGCCACCAACCGAGAGTAAAAGTCTACCTTTAGTCCCGGTTGGTGGCTCCAACCGGGACTAAAGGTCCCTGCCACTTCTGTCTGGCGCAGTAGCCGTTGGGAGGGACCTTTAGTCCCGGTTGGAGCCACCAACCGGGACTAAAGGTATCTCTAGTCTCGGGCGCAAAAAATGCCGAGACTAGAGCCTATTTTTACCGAGAATCAAAGATCTGTTCTCTACTAGTGCAAGAACGGTAGCTTTGGACTTGCTTAACTGCTCCACCTACACATAGCAGCCGCCCGGGCTACATATGGCTAACATATTTGCAAGATGCTTTAATTTTAATTGTATTATATACTCCCTGCACTTTGTTTATTGCTTGCATCTGCATGGAGGCTTTAGTGATCGATCCGTGATTTTAAATTTGCACATGGCTATGTTCGCTTCTCTTATAATTCGTTTTTTTCAGCTTATCTTTTTAACCGGAACAGTATTTTTCTCTCACAACAAATCAGCCGGAATAGTATTTCGACTTATTTTTTCAGCGAAGCGAACGGGCCTAATTGTGGGGCTGTTTGTTGCCTGCCCCCAAACAAGAGATCCGAGGCGTTGGATTTCACTCGCCTAGGATCTATATCTCTGTATGGCAGGCACCAAGCAAACGAGCCCTGTGTAGTTATTGGTTAGATCGACCCACCAAACAGTAGTGATACCGGATGTTAGATCCCCATATAGAAATATATGGAGTCTTTTATAAGATATATATATATATATATATATATATATATAATATAAAATTAAATATAGATATAGTTTCTTTAGACATATATAGCTCTTCATTTCTCGGAAGAGTTGCTAATAATAACGAAACGTGAGACAGTCACAAACATATGCGTCAGGACTCTTGACTTGATCCCTCGCCGTTTAACTTTCAACGTACGTACTCATGCTCATGCGAAGCAACGGGCCGGGGGACGCATCATCTCATCTCTATTCTCCATGCGACACGCAACATGTTTATTCCGTGCCCAAATTGAGCTGCAAGCTTCCAGGATATATATGGGCTCACAACCACTTTCCAACTCGAACTCCAAGTTGTCAAAAAAAAACACGAACTCCAGCTAGCATGCATGTAGCTACCTGCATCTATCGCTCTCTGTGTGTGGTCCCCACATAGCAGCCGGCCGCCGGGCTAGATGCCGACATGCATTCTGCTTTATTCCCTGCACTCTGCATGCATGGATTTGTATCAGACTGTTTCGGCTGAATTGGCTTATACAAACACTTTTAAACTATGAATTATAGCCCGATACGATTGAATAAGCTGAAACGAATAGGCTATGTGCTATCTGCATACCACTCCTAGGTAGCTATCATTTTTCGTTTCAGAATTACAAGTATTTGATTTTTTTTAATATGTACATGTGCACCCACTACTGTAGCTAGTTCCAGATACATGCATATAGACGATTGATGCTCATGTGGACTGTTACATTTTGTTCGTTTGATCGTATCTGTCGTACTTATCAGCCATGATACAGTATTTTTTTCTCGTACCAAAACAACATCAACTGACTTATAAGCCCGAGAAAGAATCAAGCGAACAGGGTGTGTATTGGTCGCCAAGTGCATGCATGCCAATATAACACGTTACATGTAGTACATGCTAATACTGCCGTTTTTTTTGTTACCAAACCAAACCATGCTGCAGAGATGGATTCCTGAGGCAACAAGCAAGGCATTACCGTACTCATCTTTCAGGACCAGAGTCCGAATAGGCGAATAGTGCGGGGCGTCTTTGAGCAACTCCAAGAGAGTTGCTATTTCTACTTTAAAGACTAATTTAGAGTTTCTGCTAAAGAAATCAGCCTCCAATAGTTGTTTTATCCAGGATTCCAAATAACTAGCCATTCCGTCCTTCTCGGTGGCTAAAGAAAGCGAGCCTCCTCGATTTGCCATCCACTGTCTCCCCACGTGATTCCCGTGCAACGCTCGTCCTTCCTGCATCCCGAGTCATGCTGTCTCCACCTCTAGGCGGCCTCTTCTCCTGGGTGTCGCACGGTCGGAGCTCCGTGTCAGCGTTCGTGAACGCATGCGGGACGTGCAACTGAGGCCCCACAGCAGCGTCGCGGAGCTCGCTGAGGCCGAACGAGTGCAGCTGCAGCGGGCACGCCGTCTCCCTATCGCTGGCCTTTATGCTGCCGTCTTTGTCAGCTATGGTGGCCGACGCCAGACTGTTGACGAGGGACAAGAGGCAGCACAAGGACACGAGCCGGCACAAGAGCTTCACTGCTGCGGCCGGGAGTGCGCTATGCTGTCGGAGGCCACCGCGGTGTCCTCCGCCGCGTGGCACTTGGTGGCCGATGCAAGCTGAGCACCGGCCTCCACGACTTCGGCATCGTGTGAGCTGGCTAAGTTGAGCCATATAGGAAGCACTGGTAGAGAACAGAGCTTTACTCCCGGTGGGGAACCCCCTCTAGTCCCGGTTCCCCACCCGGGAGCAAGCATCCGGGACTAAAGGGGGGTCCTTTAGTCCTGGGTCAGGAACCGGGACTAAAGGGAGACCTTTAGTCCCGGTGGGTAACACCAACTGGGACTAAAGGTGCCTCCTAACATGCCACGATGGCCGGCACCCTTTAGTCCCGGTTGATAATACGAACCGGGACTAAAGTTTTTTTTTTCTTTTCTTTTCATTTTTTTGTTTTCTTTTCAAAATAGGTTTTTGGAAGTCATATTGTACGCTGCTAATTATACATTTATACGCGCGTATAGTATGTTTCGGTTGAAGCACAATGAACATATTAAATCACACAATTCAAGCATAGAAATATATATATATATATATATATATATATATATATATATGCATGCATGCATCATATATATATTTACATGCATGCATGCATATGTGTATTTTACATTATATTATTTCATGTGCATATATTACAAAAGATTGCATTACAGTTGTTGTGATATAACAAGTTTTCTCTCATCCTCTAGCTTGGCTTCCATGGCAGTGTTGGGTCGAAGTAGAACTCGCCCTTGGAATCGATGACCTGCTCATTAAAAAATCCGGCTATAGACTCTTAAACTGCTTTGATTTGGTCTTGCCGTATGACTTTTTCCTCCAACCATCGAGCCTACAGGTTTGAATTAAAAGAAAATAAATTAATATATGTACATATATATATAAAGACATAGTAACACAATCAATAATAATAATTAAATGAATATATAGTGTATTTTTAACATACTTTGAGTCTCTCTGTAGGAGTTCTTTGGGAGACCACCTTGATAAACTTGCAAACATAGTAACCACAGTAGTTGTTCCCCTGTTCCTACCTCAGACACCACTTTACGAGAAAAAGATTTATCATCCAATCTGGTGATCCGGTGAAAGCTATATGTTTAATTAAAAAAGATGATGCGATTTAGGGGACTTACTTTTAAAGGGATTACATTCAGTGGCGCTTTGCATTTTCCCATGTGTTGCTTCTCAATAAAGGTTTTCCAAACACTGCCCAATAAAAAATTTACCACATCATCAGATATATTTAATCATGATGTTTGTATGTATATATAGTTGCTAGAGGTACCGAAATTACCTCTGGATAATATCTATCATATCTTGGTAGTCTTGTTGTGGTTTTCTCATCGAGTCATAGATTATCAAGTGACTTTTCACCAGATCAATGTCCATCAATATCCAGTGATTGCTGCATGTGTTTATAGGATATAACGCATAACACTCATTAATTAACTAGAATCAACATATGAGCCATTAAGGATAATCAACATTATTAACACTCACTTGAAGTTGTAGGGAAAGAGTATATCCTTCTTGTGACGTTGGTTCACTAAGAAGTTCATGAGGTTACTCTCTGACTCAGACTTCTAATTAGTCTTTGGAGTAACTGGATCTTTGAATACTATATGGGGATCAACAAAACCAATTTTATTGTAGCCTTCCTTTCTGAGCTCTGTCATTGTAAATCTACATATATATAGTACTTGTTAGGATAATTTATATGCATATACACACATATGATGAGTTTAATAATAGATCGAAAGAATTATTACTTATAGGCAATTGCAGCTAATGATAACTTTGTCCAGAGAGGTCAGGTGGCATAGTTGATGAAATTCTACAAAGTCAACATACATAACATCATCGCCACGGAACCAACGTTCGTCTCTAATTCTGACACCAATGCAGAAGTCTCCATCGGTAAACGCCTGCATGTACCACTTGTTTAGCAGACATTTGCGTTCCCAGATCATATAAGGCTTGAGGGTTGTATAGACTCTAGCCTAGTACAAATTTTTTCTTCCAAATATCAACCTCCATCACACTCTCAATTTTTTCCATCACCAAACATCTGGTAAAGGTCGAGACTAGTCTCATCAATAAATTCACCAAGGTGATCCAAATCGACATCCAGAGGTATGTTTGCCTGATGCATTAATCCTAAATTCAAACCATATTCATTACCAACAACTAGCGGGGGGACTGATTGGTGCGATTGTTGTTCAAGTTGTGCAACTCCTTTCCCTGTCCGCTTCTTTTTCTGTGCCACCTCAATTGACTTGGTGAGAGTGCGGTCATAATCCATTAACGTTGATTTGGATGGTTTATGAGATTCCCGCTATTATTGCTGGTAAGAAGCCACCTTTTTTCTTAGAATATCTGGAGCTACGAAGAAGTACGGTTTCTCCGGGTTTCTCCTTGCTTCTTGATTCTTTTTAAGTTTGTCATAGAATCTGGACATATCTTTTTTATATGCATCAGTTACTTCTTCCTTCTCTTCAGATATTATTTTGGGAATAGGCCTTGGTTTCACGGTGGCTTTCTTTGCTGGCGGGGACTGGTTCTTCGTTTGTGGGGGCGGGGGAGGCGTTGGAGACCTCCTTGGAGGTGGTGGCAGCGACGTTGGAGACCTCCTTGGAGGTGGCGGCTGCGGCGTTGGAGACCTCCTTAGAGATGGTGTGGATGCAGCCTCGCCTTCCAACACATTGTCATCGTACAGAGCACTATGATGATCTGACGATTGAACAATTGGATTTAGGTTGAGGGAGGATCTGCTACAAAAAAAGGAATGACATATTATTATGAGTAGATTGTTAATTATTTCAGCCAATATAAATTAATGATGTAGTGTTTTCATCCGCACCTATGGTGAGGTAGTTTAGGAGGAGATGGAGGCGACATCCCAGGAATGATGATGTAGCGCTTGCGCCATAAAATGAATGTCTTCTCTGCTTCTCCTAGAGTCTTCTCGCCATCACCTCTAGGAATGTCAAGAGACAAATCACTAAAACCTTTTTCAGCTTTATCTACCGAGATGGTAGCATATCCTTCTTGGATTATATTCCTATGAATCCTTGGTGTCTTAGTTTGGTCGATAGGATTAACAAGACCGATAGCCACCTTGATTGTGGAATTCTCCTTCGGAATGTGTAGCTCACATGATGTACAAGGTTCAGTGACGTCATCCACAGGGAAGCGCAGTCCTGTGTCCCCTTGATTTGGTATCTCCATGGAAGCGCTTCTGCTTTTGAACTGAACAGATTGGCTAATGTTGATTCCTGGCTCTGATGTCTGCTTGCTTGCACTTACTGCTATTTGCACTTGCCTTCTGATTTCCTATTGCATTCTCGCTTCAAGGTTTTTTTCTGCTCCTGTGCTTCACGCACCGCTTCCTCCAACCTCTGGAGCCGTTGTGCCTCTTCTTTCTTCTTTCTCTGATGACTTTTGTAGGAAGGTCTATCCTAAGGGAATCCATGCTCCCACGAGACACTTTATTTGCCTCTAGTTCAGCCACTGTGTTTAATAGTCCCGATGGCATATGTCAGTTCATCCTTCTCTCTATTGGGCCTGAACGCACCACTAGCAGTAGCTCTCTGAGCATAAAACAATCTTTCTGCTGCTTCTTGTAGTCTTGCGCCATAAACGCACTTCCCTGTCTCCTGGTCTAGTGTTCCCCCATGAGCGAAAAACCAATTCTTTGCACGCTCTCCCCACTCGAGTGATTCTGGTGTGATACCCTTGGCAAGAAGGTCTGCTTCCATTTTGTTCCACTTCTTAATGGCAGTCAGGTAGCCACCTGATCCCAAGTTATGGTGGTATGTCTTCTGTTGGGCATTACGTTGGTTCTTTATCACCCGACTCACACCCTCTTCTGACGTCTTGTACTATACAAACTCATCCCAATAGGGCCTTTGCTTTAAGATCGAGCCTAGGACAGTAAAATCTGGTGCTATGTTCTTCTTGACATACGTCGTGTATAGGTGTTTCTTCCAAGTCTAAAACTGGGTGGCCATCTTCTTCATTGCCCAATCCCTAACTCGCTCCTTCAATTCATCACCATCTCTTATATCATCATAACCATCTATTTGGAGCATGAAATGTTCCAAGACATCATTCCAAATTAACGTCTTGTCACGATCGGAGACAAAACTGATATGAGGAGCATTGGTCTTCTTCTTCCATTCACGGGTACTGATCGGGAGCCAGTCCCGTACAAGGTAACCACAGTGGTGCATGAATTTCATTTTATTTGGCCCCCCCCGGTTCGCCTATATCCACATTGAACTCCGAGATAATGAAGCGGCCCTCCAATGGCTTTTTGGGACCTTGAACATTTTTACTCTTCGTTGTAGTTGTTGATGTCGATCCAGAGGGCTACAAAACATAAACATTATTTTTAATGTCATGAGCACACATAAGACATATGATAATATATATAGCTAATAATAAAAAATATATACTTGGCCAATATGTTGTTGCTCATTTTGTTCAAGAGCTAAGTATTGACTCCCGTCATCTGCATCCTCTTGCACGTTATTTTTAGCATCATCATCGCTGGCAACTTGAGTGCTAGTGTTGATCAAATTCATCATCAACTCCTCCTCATCCATGTTTCTCGGGTCGGCCATCTAGCTTCAAAAAACAAAACCAATATATAGTACATCAAATCTTTGCTTACATGCGTAAAATCTATGAATAATATGCATTATTAAATCTTGCCCCTCGGTCACGGACACAATTCTAGGGCGGCGGTGCTCCGCCGTATAAACCCTAAACCCTAAATGAGTAGGTTTTAGCAGGTGAAGGTTGGTTTGTATGATAAGAAGAATCAGGAAGCGAGTAGGTTTTGGCGGCGGTCCCGCCTGAAACAAAAGGGGGGCATCGCTACGCATTAGGTTTTATTAAACAAAAAATAGCGAGCCTCGCTTGAAAGAAAGGGGGCATCGTTGCGCGTCAAGTTTCTGAGAACAATAAACGATGAGCCTCACCTAAAAGAAAAGGGGGCGTTGCTGCAAACCAAAGTGACAACAAAATCGCACAGCATCCTGACTCGTCGAGTAAATAGCTCCAAATAATGTTTACAATGATTGGAACCCTCGAAGAGGTTCACAACAACACGCCAAATTTACAACAAATACAACAACACACATTACATCGATAAAAAATACACATCAAGTCGACCCTTGGTGTTGGAACTCCCAGACATCGGGAGCATCCTCTTCAAAACACACCTCGCATGCCATATCCCTCGCCATCTCCATAACTGTATTTTCAAGCACACTCTCAACCACTTCATCTGCTACACCCTTCATAGACTTAGCTATATCATCCACAACCACCTGCAAACCCTCACCCTCGCCTAGCCCCTCGAACCTTACAATTGGCTCCTAAAGAACGGGTGCCACAGGAACCAAAGGCAAGTCACCTTCCAAAACCCTCGCGTGGTACATATGCCGTTGGTCACACTTATTAAGCTCCAATGGCTTAGGCTTTGACACATTCAGCTCCCCCTTAGCATCCAGACTCAGGTGCCCTTGCCCAAAAATAAAGTCTATAACATCCTCATCATCAACATCGTCCAAAACCCCCAAAGTAGACCCGAACCAAAAAGCAAGCACTCGGACTGATGATTCGTAAGATCTGTGTTCCGCCAAAACCTACTCGCTTTCTGATTCTTCTTATCATACAAACCAACCTTCACCCACCAAAAATGATCGAACGAGGGCGGCGGAACCCTAAACCCTAGGGCGAACAAGGGCGGCGGTGCTCTGCCGTATAAACCCTAGGGCGAACGAGGGCGGTGGTGCTCCGCCATATACATAGAAACGCATGGCGCTTATACATAGAAACGCATGGCGCTTATAGATGGCGCGTATACACTGGAATTTTTTTCTGTTCCTTTGGCGCTTTCTTTCTTATATGTATATTTATTTCAGTAGCTACTGTATCAATAGAGGAGCATGCACATAGGAAAAGAAAACCTGAACAACAGTACGGTTACCATGCATGAGTGAATTAACTTGCCTCAAACATATGTGTTTTGATCATGCATGGAGATGGAATGGAGCAAGCACAACGTGCTCCTCATCATCAATCTGTTGTGCGCGGTCACGGTGTAGCCTAGAGATGGAATGGAGCAAGCCGCGTACCTCAGGAATGGAGGAGAGGAAGTCACGTGCATTGGCGGCCTCGTCGTCGTGCCACCGTGTCGCGCGCGAGGGTACGGTACAGTACCGGTGTGGCCCGCGTGTCTGGCCAGGGTGGCCGGGCAGTAGCTGGCACCATAAGGTCGTCGGCACGTGGGGTGGCGTGGGGACTGCGGACACGCGCGAGGCGATGGCGATGACCGACGTCGGGCGGGGTGGCGGCGGCGTCCTCGGTGTGGCGGGCCGAGTGGCGTGGGTGCAGGGGAGAGGAATCGGTGAAGAACGTAAGGAAGAAGATGGCACTGGTATATATATGCCACGCCCCTTTACTCCCGGTGCCATCCCCCCACCGGGAGTAAAGGTCCTTTACTCCCGGTGCGTGTTACCAACCAGGAGTAAAGGTTACCTTTACTCCTGGTTGGTAACACGCACCAGGAGTAAAGGTAAACCTTTACTCCCGGTTGGTAATAAGCACCGGGAGTAAAGGTTTTTTTAGCGGGCCACGAAACTGCAGCCCACCTTTACTCCTGGGTGGGCTTTCAACCCGGGAGTAAAGGTGGGCTGTAGTTTCGTTTCCCGCCTGTTTTAAGCAAATTGTTTTAATAGAAATACAATAGTCTTGTTAAATACATAGTAAATTAAATAAAAGGCATAAAATTATTTTGTTAAAAATATGGATTTTCTTTTTCTTTATTGCACATAGGAAAAATCTATAACCTAACTTTTTTTATTTTTTGTTATAATTATAAAACATAATGTAACTAATATTTATTATTTCGTTAATGCAAAAATGTAGTGTTTAATTAAAATTATTAAAACTATTGGTTCGGAACAGGTTGGCTGCCATGTCCTTTTCCAAAGACGACTTTCACATCATTGACCATATCGAGTACATCCTCACCGGTTCGGTTGCGAGGCTTGGTCAGGTGGTTTGCCTTCCCTTTAAAATGCTTGCCTTTCTTTCTTACAGGGTGATTTGTAGGAAGAAATCGACGATGGCCAAGGTACATGACCTTTCGATATTTTTTCAAGAATACACCTCTAATATCACCGAAGCAGTGTGTGCATGCATTATATCCCTTGTTTGACTATCCTGAAAGATTACTTAGAGCAGACCAATCATTAATTGTTACGAACAACAATGCTCGCAGATCAAAGTGTTCCTGTTTGTACTCATCCCACACACGTACACCTTCTTTATTCCACAAAATGAGAAGTTCGTCAATAAGTGGTCTCAGGTACACATCGATGTCATTGCCAGGTTGCTTCGGGCCTTGGATGAGCATAGGCATCATAATGAACTTCCGCTTCATGCATAACCAAGGAGGAAGGTTGTAGATACTTAGAGTAACAGGCCAAGTGCTATGACTACTGTTCTGCTCTCCAAAAGGATTGATACCATCTATACTTAAAGCAAACCTTAAGTTTCTTGCGTCATTTGCAAACTCTGGGAATTCTCTGTCGATTGCTCTCCACTGGGACCCATCAGCAGGGTGTCTCAACATATTGTCTACCTTACGGTCTTCTTTGTGCCATCGCAACAATTTTGCATGTTCTTTGTTTCTGAATAGACGTTTCAAGCGTGGTATTATAGGAGCATACCACATAACCTTGGCAGGGATTTTCTTCCATGGACGTTCACCCTCAATATCACCAAGGTCATCTCGCCTGATCTTATACCGCGATGCATGGCATACCGGGCATGCATCCAATTTCTCGTACTCTTTGCCACGGTAGAGGATGCAGTCATTAGGACATACATGTATCTTCTCGATTTCTAGCCCCATAGGACAGACAACTTGTTTTGCTTTGTAGGTAATGGCGGGCAATTCATTGTCCTTCGGAAGCATCTTCTTTTGGATTTTTAGTAACTCTCCAAATCCCTTGTCAGATACACCATTCTTTGCCTTCCATTGCAGCAATTCTAATGTGGTTCCCAACTTTTTCTGCCCTGCATCACAAGTTGGGTACAACAATTTCTTGTGATCTTCTAGCATCCGCTCGAACTTGATCTTCTCCTTTTCACTTTCACATTCTCTTTGTGCATCACGAATGACCTGACAAAGATCATCAGCCGGCTCATCTTCTACGGCTACCTCTTCTTTAGCTTCTCCCATTGCAGTATCATTGAAGCACGCACCATCAGGAATAATATCATTGTCGTCCCATTGTTCTTCTTCACCTTCTTCCATTACAACGCTGGTTTCTCTATGCTTCGTCCAACAAATATAGTTTGGTATGAAACCTGACTTGAACAAGTGTGAATGAAGAATCCTTGAGCAAGGATATTCCACCATATTCTTACATATGGCACATGGGCAGCACATGAAGCCGTCGCATTTGTTTGCCTCGGCCGCACGTAACAAAGAATGCACGCCGTCAATGAACTCTTGGGAGCAGCGTTCAGCATTGTACATCCAATGCCGGCTCATCTACATTACATGACATAAATACCATATTAAAACCTAGATCATAATTAATTATTTATACAACATGCGTGCCACCACAAAAGGTACAAATTTATGAAAGCATCGCTACAATGTAGACAATCTCAACTACCACTAAAAGAACTAAAGCTAAAATACATTTCAGGAGCACAAGGATTTCGCGATCAATCTCAACTAAAACAGACAGATCCCCTGATTGTGCAACATCTTTGGGCTTCTTCGGCTGGATCACTGCCTCATTAGCCGCCATATCTACCTGTTGTGCAAGATATTTTTTGCACGAGTTCAATATACTCTTCCTCCCAGTAGAAGCCTGAACATCGTCCACTGCCATCCCACTAAAATTAAAACAAAAAATTAGAAATTTAATCACAACCATCAGAAAATAGGTATAAACTAACCATAATCATTAAATACGATAAAATAACTCACATTGCGATCGGGACACTTGTAGAAGATACGATCCTTGTTGGGACCCTCCTTCTTCACTCAGTACTCCATCACAATCTTCGTCTCATCACGGCACTTGCCGCATGGAATGAGAGGGAGGCCCAGCCTAAGTCGCTTTGGAAACCCATGAGAGGCCGAGGACCCGGAAGCAGTTGCCATCTACTCTCTATACTCATTTTTAATACACTATAAATTTCTCATTTTATAAAAAATAAAATTAAGAAACTATAAAATTATCTATATCTCTAAACAATGATATTTTTAATGGTCATTGTGTTCTCGTCTTTTACTGCAGCAGGTAAGTAATTCACATGATATTTTCGCAAATTAACAGAAGAATAGGAGTGTACACACATAACAATCGATTATCGTTTATATTTATATATATACTACGTTTGGGCACGGTGATTGATAGACTACTGCGATGATATCGGGACGTGTGAATAAATAACCATCTGTACTAGTTGACCTTGCTTACGTGATCATCTCGGTGAGCATTTCTCCACCGGACGGCACCGTACTTGGCCACGGAAGAGCTCCAATTCTACGAGGAAGGGAACACGGTCTTCTACGACCATTGCCGCTCTCCCTCATAGAATCAAAGCTCCTCCTTCACGTCCGTTACCGCTCGGCAGAGAACATGCTCGCCAAAATGAACACGGTCCGCTAGTTCAACTAGCTACTTTAACCTTCATGTAAATATGCAAGCTTGAAGTGATTTTGAGCTCAAATTGCTTACAAATGAAAAAAAAACCACAATAAGAACCATATATATATATAGTGAACAAAATGGGATAAGACAATGATGAAACATGAGAGTATGAAGTTGGTAACCTTTAAAACCGAAGAATCGACGGAGGAATCGAAGAAATCGATGGAGGAATCGAAGAATGGATGGAGAAAGAGCAAGAACACTGCTTAAATTTGAACTTAAGCTCTCGGGTGGGCTCAGGGAGGAAGAAGACGGCCAGCAGGATTTATAGCTCAAAAACATGTTTTAATAAATAACCATCTGTACTAGTTGACCTTGCTTACGTGATCATCTCGGCGAGCATTTCTCCACCAGACGGCACCGTACTTGGTCAAGGAAGAGCTCCGATTCTACGAGGAAGGGAACACGGTCTTCCACGACCGTTGCCGCTCTACCTCATAGAATCAAAGCTCCTCCTTGATGTCCGTTACCGCTCGGCAGAGAACATGCTCGCCGAGCTGAACACGGTCTGCAAGTTTAACTAGTATGGATTTTCTATAATTTTCTAAGTATTTTCTAAGTTTTTCATTTCATAAAAAGTTAAAATAAAATGTTTAGTCGCGGAGTCTATAGAAATGACCATATTTTGACCTAGCAACGCATTGTCAATTGTCATTGCGTTGCATTGCACCCTGAACCGGACTCCGGACAATAAAATACTATGGTCGATCGATGCCGTTCTTTGTCGTACAGTCGCACGACGACGGCCGACGGACCCGTTCAACCACCAAATCTGTCAGGCTCGGCTGTTCAGACGTATCATCAAAAGAGAACGGATTTGCTTTCTATTGCACGACCTTGCATTGCATCTGTCATACTAGTCGGAGGCACTAGTCCCTATACTCATTTTTTAATACATTATAAATTTCTCATTTTATAAACAAATAAAATTAAAAAACTCTAAAATTATCTATATGTCTAAACAATGAAGTGTGCTATGCATGCTACAAATGAATGGTGAATACTAGTTTTTAATAGCTACTTTAACCTTCCTTCATGTAAATATGCAAGCTTGAAGTGATTTTGAGCTCAAATTGCTTACAAATGAAAAAAACCACAATAAAGAACCATATATATATAGTGAACAAAATGAGATAAGACAATGGTGAAAAATGAGAGTATGAGATTGGTAACCTTTACAACTAAAGAATCGACGGAGGAATCGAAGAATAGATGGAGGAACAATGGAGGGAGGAAGCAAGAACACTAGTGCAGTGAGCTTCAAAATATATTGAGCTCGGGCTCGGGGAGGAAGAAAGAGACGGCCGATATATAAAGGGGGGACCTTTAGTCCCGGTTGGTGGCTCCAACCGGGAATAAAGGTCCCTCCCAACGGCTCCTGCACCAGACAGAGGTGACAGAGACCTTTAGTCCCGGTTGGAGCCACCAACCGAGAGTAAAAGTCTACCTTTAGTCCCGGTCGGTGGCTCCAACCGGGACTAAAGGTCCCTGCCACCTCTGTCTGGCGCAGTAGCTGTTGGGAGGGACCTTTAGTCCCAGTTGGAGGACTAAAGGTATCTCTAGTCCTGGGCGTAAAAAATACCGGGACTAGAGCCCATTTTGACCGAGGATCAAAGGTTCGTTCTCTAGTAGTGAAGTAGCTAGCTTAACTTGGTGCGTGTGCGTGCCAACAGCTAGAGGGAATCAGCTCAAGTATGAGACGAACGAGAGTAGCTATCAAGTTGGTCAGTGCTTGTTGCCTGTTCGACGAAATGTGCCAACCAGTAGAGCCTGTTGTCCATTGATGTGGCAGGTTTAATGTTGAGATAGCTATTTTTTTAGAGAGCCTGTTGGAGGAGTCTAACTTTTTTAGGCGTTTCTATTTTACAGAATAGCTAAATCAGAAAATTTGGAAATTGTTTTTAGCTATTCCCTTGGAGTTGCTCTTAGGGTCCGACGTTTGGATGGTAATATCGCGCCGATTGTTTCCCATGTTTGCCTCCGCGTTCCTGCCAGCGCCTAGGTAAGGGCCCGCCATCCCTTACTTCCACCTCACGCATGCACGAGCTAAAAAAATCACAACGGCCAAACCAAACATTCAAATTAAATTCCGATTACACCATCGTGTTTCTTAGAATAAACCCTTCAAAATAAGATCTCACATGAATATATTTAGATAATTTTTTATCAATGAACATTTATCTTGTGAATATAGAACATATTTAAGTAGAGACGATGTTTTAGGTTCAGAGAACAATGTTCCGTCTTCAACAAAAAAAATATTCTTAATTTAGAAAAATAGTATTCTAGTTTTAGGTTCATGATAATATGACATAAAAATAAATAAATAAATAACATAAATAAATAATAATAAAATCCAGAGCAAAGCATAAAAACATAATAGAGAAAAAAGTAAAAAGAATATCACTTTGGTACTTTTTAAAATATCCTAAAATATAGTATAGAATATTACATGTATACTAAGTGAACAACACTAAATACACCATAAAACATCACTAAATACATTACAAACATTGTATATATATTACGTGAACATCGCTAGATACATCATAGAACATCACATGTATATTGTGTGAACAACAAAAAAACATCATAGAACATAACATGTATACTATGAGAACATCACATATATATTACGTGAACATCGTAAAATACATCATAGAACATTACATGCATACCACATGAACATAAAAAAACACCACAGAACATCACATGTATAACACGTGAACATATATAAAACATAGAATATCACTAAATACACTATAGAACATCACTAAATATATTATAGAGCATCACATATATATTACATGAACATCACTAAATACATCATAGAACATCACATATATATTGTGTGCGTGAACATCACAGAAAACATTATAGAACTCACCTGTATAATACGAGAACATCATAAAAAATATCATAGAACATCACATGTATACTACGAGAACATCACATGTATATTACACGAACGTCGCAAATACAGCATAGAACATTACATACATACCACGTGAACATAAAAAACACCATAGAACATCACATGTATAACACGTATAAAAACATAGAACATCACCAAATACACTATAGAATATCACTAAATACATTATAGAACATCACATATATATTACGTGAACATCACTAAATATATAATAGAACATCACATGTATATTGTGTGCGTGAACATCACAAAAACATTATAGAACATCACATGTATAATACGAGAACATCACAAAAAATATCGTACAACATCACCTGTATACTACGAGAACATCACATGTATTACACGAACGTCGTAAAATACATCATAGAACATTATATGTATACCACATGAACATAAAAATATCACATATATCACATGTGAATATAAAAAAACATAGAACTTCACATATATACTACATGAAAAACAAAAAACAACACAAAACATCATAAAAATAAAAAAAGAAAAGAAAAAAGAAATAAAAGAAAGGTAAATAATAATGATAATAATAATAATAATAATAATAATAATAATAATAATAAACATAAAAAAAATAAAAAATAAAAAATGAATGATGCATGAAAATAAAAAAAGAAAAAGAAAAAAGAAAAAGAAAAAGAAAAGGCTAAAGAAAGATAAAAAAATAAAAAACACAAATTAGAGGAAAACATAATTAGAAAAAGAAACAAAGACAATAAATGAAAAGAGGAAACGAGAGAGTTAAGACAAGAATAAATATAAAAAAAGAGAAGCTAACTACCAAATGAATAAAAAAATTAACATGAAAAATAATTAAATAAGGTAAAATAGTAAATAAAAAATAAAAAGTCTATAGATAACATAAAGAGAAAAGGGAAAAGAAAAAAGAAATAAATACTTAATGAATAAAATATAAAAACAAAATAAAATAAAATAAATATAATAATTAGATATAGTAAAAGCAATAAATAAATAAAAATATAAGAAACAAAAAGAATAATGAAAAAAAATCACATGAAATGAAAAATAAACAAAAATAAAAAAAATGAAGAAAGGAAATTAGAAATATTGAGAAAAGGAAAGAAAACAAAACAAAACAAAAAAATAAAAGAAACATAAAATTAAAAAACTAAAAGAATAATAAAAAATCACACACACAAAAATAAATATAAAAAAGGAAGCACAAAAATAAAAAAAAATAAAAAAAAGAATATAAAAAGAAAAAGAAAAGAAAAAAGAAAAGAAAAACAAAAAATAAAACAGCTACGTGGCTTCCGCATCGGCAGTTCCGCCGGTCCGTCGTTCCCGTGCGTCGCGGCTTCCACGATCCATCGTTCCGCGCGTTTCGGCTTCCCGCGCGCGTCTGTTCGACGGAGGGTGGGGTCCGAACGTTCGGACCCGATGAATCCAAGAACAGTGCCATGTGACCGATGGGGACTGTTGCCAGCAGTACCGATCACTCTCCTCATTATTAGCAGCATACGGCCAAATTAACTTCGTTCCAACTTCCAAACCTGTGAGTACGTACAAATGCCTTTGTAAAAATGCTTTATATATATAGCGTCTCATCTAGTATAGTACAACTAAGCTTTCCATGAATCATGGTAACCGTAAAAGCTGAGCACTAGCCTTAATCTGACCATAAATTAAAACCGTAAACAAAAACGATGCTCACACCAGCATGCAGTTCATACAACAGCAGCAATCTCTGCTGGAAAGGTTTGCGCACATTTTCTTTTAATATTATTGTTTATATGGACCAATAATGATCGTGCCAATTAAAGCTGCTGCTAGAGTTTGGTGTAACAGAATACTACTATGTGATAGTCAAGCTTATTGCCTTGCACACCAATGTAATGTAATCATGATGATGAATGCATGGTGCCGTGCATTTTTCATTTTGGTCAAGGGTCGACCCATGATCTGCGCGTGTGTGTCCGATCCATAGCTACCAACTAGCATGGTTGGTGCGGATATGATATGGACATACGTGTGCATGATGTCTTGGCACCATTATTTCTTCCCTGTTTTATTCATCTCGGTTTTGACTACTCTACAATTTTGGGAGTAAGGAGAAAACGCCTACATTTTGCATCAACTAACCAAAGAAAACGATGACGATGAAAAAAAACTCGACTGACGGGGGAAAGACCACCCCCAAGGCATTAGACTAAGAAAAAATCTCAATTCCTCGGCCAAGAAAATCTCCAAACCCCTACATCACTCTTACACAATGCACCATTACCCTAGGGATGGGCCGGGTAGGCCGAACGCACAACCTATGCTTTGAGTGGTGACAGACGAGAGGATTTTTTTAACCCAGCCTGAAATTCGCTCCCACGGACGATGATTTCTGTTAGTAGCTAGGATCACTACTTGACAACAACAATAGATGACTGATGATGAGTTTCGCTAGTACAAAAACAGTTGAGATTGTAGGATCACCATGAACACCACGCACTACTATAGAAACAATCATGGTTCTTAGAGATGTCTCTTGTTTTAGACATGCTTAGACAGGAAAAAAACTAAAAATGGTTACCTATAGTCCATGGATGTTACAGAATGCCTTTGAAAATAGAGGTATTTCTACACTACGTAGAAAACGATTTTTAGCAACGGTTCGATTTTTTTGTAGGGACGGCTGGTGATGGAGCCGCCCCTATAGTGGCGTGCTCGGGTGCCCAGACACCAGCCGCCCATACAAATGGAACAGCAGGGGCGGCTGGTGTTACGAGCCGCCCCTATAAATGGGGTCTGATTTGTGGGGGCGGCTCAATCACCAGCCGCCCCTGGAAATGGTATTTGTAGGGGCGGCTCGTGATTGAGTCGCCCCTAAAAATGGCCCCGTATTTATAGCTCCGATTTGTAGGGGCGGCTCAATCACCGGCCACCCCTACAAATGCCCCCCATATAAAACAGATGCTACACCTTCTTCCTCCTCGGGTCACTCACTCCAACCCGTGAAAGAAAGGTGGGGAGGCCTTGGGCACCTCCCAAAAATTGCTCTACTAAGAGGAGAAGGTTTTGATCTCAAATCCTTTGGTGGAGAGATTGTAGAAGGTAAGAAAATGCTATTCCACACTTTTTTTTGAAGTTTTAATGGTTGGTTAGTGGATAATTAGAGTTTTGTTTTTCTCTCTCTTCTATGGTGCTTGAGCTATTTATGAGCAAATTAGACCCAACTTTTAAATGTACTAGGGTAAATTAGGGAGGGGAACAAGATCATACCCTTATTTGGTCCATATTTCTTGATTTTAGTAAACAATTAGTTAGTTTTATGGATGTTTCATGTGCATGTGATCTAGATCTAGGGTTTGGTTTTTTTTATTAATTTTGTTTTTGTAAATTTATGTTTGATAAAATTGGACTAGGGTTTGTATGAAAGATATTGGGTAAAGTATAATTATTGCTAATTGTTGTCTTTGAAATTGTTTATTGTAATCAATAAA
Source organism: Miscanthus floridulus (assembly GCF_019320115.1). Lineage (NCBI taxonomy): Eukaryota > Viridiplantae > Streptophyta > Magnoliopsida > Poales > Poaceae > Miscanthus > Miscanthus floridulus. The sequence goes on from NC_089596.1 coordinate 18,892,435, forward strand.
TATGTATTTTAATTATTTATGGATAAATGGACCATTAATTAATTTTCCTCTACCATGGTGTGTTTGTATGCTTCATGTAATTATATTAGATTTATATTCATATATATCTGAAGTATATACAATTATTCTCAAATAATTATTACTTTGATTCATTTTTATATATATCTGAATAAGTAGTCCTTTAATGTTTGTTTTATTGTTGTTGTAAAAGATGGAGTACAGAAACTCTTGGATGTATGGTTCGTTAAGGTTCAAGGCAGGTTTCCGTGAAGAGGTGGATAAATTTATTGAAGCCGCAACGAAGCATGCAACGACATTGAAAGAGAATAAGGATACAATTATTTGCCCCTGTAAAGATTGCAAGAATCGTATGGCATGGGCAGATGTGACTATCATCAGATCACATTTGATTATGCGAGGATTTATTGAGGACTACACAGTGTGGATTCATCATGGTGAAACAGTTATTGTTAACGACGAGGATGAGGAGGAATACGACGACGAAACCATAGAATCCATGTCCCAATATTCAGCAGAGCTTGATGCATGAATGGATTTCGAGTTTGGTAATGAACAAGGTGGTGATGCTGGTGGTTGAGATGGTAATGACGAAAGTGGTGCCAATAATGATGGTGGAGCATGTGTCAGAGATGAAGATGATTTAGAGGACATGATTCGAACCCTTGGACCAGAGATTTTACTAAATAGCCCGAAAGATCTAGAAAATTTAGAAAGAGTAACAAAAGCATCGAAGGAGACTGTGTATGGTGTTGAAAAGGGTTGTCCGACACATTGGACATTTCTACGTTTTGTGCTTGAGCTGCTCATCTTGAAGGCTAAGTACGGCTGGTCAGACTGTAGTTTCAATGATCTATTATATCTCCTGTCATGGGTGCTGCCACAACCAAACTCAGTTCCCACCAACACATACCAAGCGAAGAAGGTTATAAGTCCATTGACAATGGGGGTTGAAAAAAATACATGCATGCCTCAACCACTGTATACTTTTTCATGGCAAAATATTCAAGTCACTGGATAAATGTCCCTAGTGTGGGGCCAGCCGGTACAAGAACAATGACCTTTACGGTGGGGACGAACCCTCCACGGGGAAAAAGAGGAATAAGAAGGGTACAAAAAAGGTGGTACAAGAATCTCAGCCCCCAGAGGACACTCCATTAGGCAATGATGCAAAGCAGAGAAGAATTCCTACCCTGGTAATGTGGTACCTGCCAGTGACCGACCACTTGAGACGTATGTTCCTAAACCCTAAAGAAGCCTCACTCATGACATGGTGGGATGATGAGCGCAAGGTGGATGATGATAAGATTGCACACCCGGCTGATTGTAGTCAGTGGCAAAAGTTTGATGAGAAGCACAAAGAATTCAGCGATGACCCAAGGAATGTACGGTTTGGCCTGAGCACCGATGGAATGAATCCCTTCAATGAGAGGATGAGCAACCACAACACATGGCCAGTGATCTTGACCATATACAATATCCCAACATGGTTGTGTCAGAAGAGAAAGTACCTTCTCCTCACTATTCTTATTTCTGGCCCTAAACAACCTGGCATTGATATAGACATGTTCCTCGAGCCCTTGATGCAAGAAATGGAGAGGCTATGGAGGCATGGGGAGCAGATGTACGATGCGTTCCAAAAGGAGGACTTCATATGTAGAGCAATAATATTTGTTACTACCAATGATTACCCGCGCTGTTTGCTTTATCTGGACAGATCAAAGAGAAGACAGGATGCTTGGTTTGCTTAGATGGTACTACATGGGTGTACCTGGATGCATCCAAGAAGATAGTTTACCTAAGGAACCGGTGCTTCTTAAAGACAAGTCACAAGTACCGCAGCAAATTATTCTTTAGATTTTATGACAACGCCCTGGAGATTGAACCCCCTCCGGAGAGACGTCATAACGGAGAACATGTGTACAGAATGGTGAAAAACATACGCATCATCTATGGAAAGAAGAATCCAGATGGGACGAATAGAGATAGAAGCACACCTCCTGTCGAAGGCGTACCTTTCAAGAAACAATCGATCTTCTTTCAGTATCTACCTTATTGGCCAGACTTAGAGGTCCCCCATGCCATTGATGCTATGCACGTGCAGAAGAATGTCTTTGAGAGTCTCATTGCTACCTTGATGGACACAGGCAAGTCAAAGGATGGTCTAAAAGCACGGAAAGACATGGTGCAGCTAAACGTGATGCCACAGCTTCACCCAGTACCTGAGGCTAATGGAAAATACACTCTGTCTGCGGCGTGCTTCAACCTAACACTAGACGAGAAGAGAGCTATATGCACTTTCCTGAGGGGGATCAAAGTCCCGACTAGGTTTTTAGCAAATGTGAAGAAGCTAGTGTCGGTAAAGGACTTGTCAATAACACACTACAAGGCTCACGATTGCCATGTGATGCTGATAGTGTTTCTACCTATTGCAATCAGGGCTATAAAGCCAGAGTTCTTGAAAATGGCCATCACCCGCATGTACTACTTCTTTTCAAAGATCTCACAAAAGACGATTGGTAAGGAAGAGCTGAGTGACCTACATGAATTTGTGGTGGAGACACAAAACCAATTAGAGATGTGTTTACCTCCTGCTTTTTTTGATATAATACCACATCTCATGATTCACATGGTTCATTAGATACAGGCGCTTGGCCCTTGCTACTTGCATGAAATGTGGTCCTATGAGCGGTTCATGTTGGTTTTAAGTCGATACGTGCATAATCAAGCATACCCAGTGGGCTCCATGATAGAGGGTTACAATACTGAAGAAGTCGTCGAGTGCTGTCAAGAGTACCTAAAAGTACAAAAAGGGATTGGTAAACCTAATTCTCGTCACAAGGGTAGGCTGGCTAGGAAGGGCACCAGTGGTAGAAAAGTGTTCATCGACCATGATTACAAAGAGGTGAGTCGGGCGCATTACAGTGTCTTGCAGAGTACACAACTGATGCAACCGTATATTGATGAACACTTGGCTATCATTATGGTGGAGAGAAATAGCCGTTTGGATGATTGGGTCATGAAACAGCATAAGCAACGACTAACTACATGGTTGAAGGACCAAAACATACCGCCTGAAGAAACCATAGACTCTATTACCATCAGTAGGTTGGCGGAGGGGCCATCGAGACAAGTGACATCTTGGAATGCTTATGACATCAATGGGTACACGTACTATACCCACGCAAAGGATAGTAAATATGTGAACCAAAACAGCGGCGTTCGAATAGAGGCTCTCGATGGATTAGGGTGAAAGATCCAATACTTTGGCATCATTGAAGAGATATGGGAACTTGACTATGGAAGGGATATAACGGTGGCCCTATTTCGATGCCGCTGGATCAAACAACACCAACTGAACGAGATCGGATTGAGAGTCCTAGACCTCAAGAATCTAGGCTACCAAGATGACCCTTGGGTGCTCGCTTCACGTGTCGCACAAGTTTTTATATGTCTGACCCATAAAGTAACCTTCCCCTGAAGAAGAAGACAAAGCACGTGGTTGCCTCTAGGAAACAACATATTATTGGAGTTGATGGCGTGGACGATGTTGAAGCTTACAATAACTATGATGAGATGCCGCTATTCACAGACTTCCTAAGATCAGTGTTGTCGAAAAGAACCTCCCCAAAGACATAATGCCATGGGAACGAAAAGGTGTCAAGGGGAAAGTCATTACAGCGGGCTAGCTAGTTATTGAACGTGGAGTGTTTGTGTAAGTGTATGTTTGTAAGACTTCATTTATGCATGCGTGCGAGACTATATATTTATGTACGTGTGTAAGACTACATATTTTTATATGTGTGTGAGACTACATTTTATGCATGTGTGTGAGACTACCCTTTGCAACATCTAGATGACTCTATTTGAACATCCACTCTATTCATATATAGAATAATACAAAATATTATATTTGTGCATATACACAATTTTTTTATATTACTTTGTGTTTTTATGATATAAAAAATATAGAATTTATAATTTAAAAATAGAAACTATTTGTAGGGGCAGTTGGATCAGGAACCGCCCCTACAAATGTATTTCTAGGAGCGGCAGGATCAGGAACCGCCCCCTACAAATAGGAGGGAGTATTAATAGGACGGTGCACGGGAGTGATGTCATCTGGGCGCTGTCTTCTTCCACGACGACGCCGTCAGGTTGCCCGTGTGCCTAGGGTTTCCACCGCCGCCCCCACCACCAGTCCCGCGCCCGCACCCACCCACACCCGGCCCTCGGCGTCCCGCGCCCGGCCCCCGGCGCCCGCCCCTGCGCGCCTAGGGTTTCCACCGCTGGCCACGCCACCGGTCCCGCGCCAGCACCCGGCCCCAGGCACCCGGTCCCCGGCGTCCCGCACCCGGCCCCCGGCTCCCGCCCCTGCACGGCCTAGGGTTTTCACCGCCGGCCACGCCGCCGGTCCCGCGCCTGGCCCCCGGCGTCCCACACCCGGCCCCCGGCGCCCGCCCCTGCACGCCTAGGGTTTCCGCCGCCGGCCACGCCGCCGGTCCCGTGCCTGCAACCGGCCCAGGCGCTCGGCCCTCGGCGCCCGCCCCTGCGCGCCTAGGGTTTTCGCCGCTGGCCACGCCGCCAGTCCTGCACCCCGGCCCTAGGCGCCCGGCCCCCGGCGTCCCGCCCCCGCATGCCGATGACGCACACTCCCGGCGCCCCGCGCCCGGCCCCGTGCCCCCGCCGCACGACGACACATGTATGTTCCTCCTCTCCCTTTCTCTGCTGTCCATTCCCATCCTTGAACAGAGGCTGAAGAATCCTCGCAATTCTATTTGCTCTTCTAATTATATTGCTTATGCAATTCTATGCCTTCACCTTCAGACTTGTCGTAAGATTAGTATGCTTGTGTTTGCTTCAATTAGTATGAGATTTGTCGTAAGTCCAGAACTGAAGGGAATGAAATTGAACATGATATAAGCAGTTTTCAAAAATTAGTATGCTTGTGTTTGTAGGATTAGAAATTAAGAGTGGCAGTTTCAAAAATTAGTATGCTTGTGTTTGCAGGATTAGAAATTAAGAGTTTGCAGGATTGTGTTGGGTGAGCATGAGCGGCTCGTGACGTCTTCGCTTGCATCATGATAATAGGGATATTCTTTGTACTGATATTTAGTAGTAACATTTGCTAACAAAATATTCGACTACATCTAAACAAATGTTTTTATTATTGGTATAAACTTTAAACCAATACTTTATAATAACATAATAAAATTTCTCTCTTAGTAATTAGAGAAATGGTTAGTAATAAAGCTAACTAGTGGCTAGAAGATACCGCTGTCTATAATAACCAATCTAATAGCTCATTCATATAATACTTTTCAATTGAAATATCTGACCACATCATTTTGTCATAGAGATTCCTTTATATTTTAGAGCCTATGATGAATTACCTCCAGTCCGATTTCTAAGGGAACTCCCAACCATGAAAGATGAAACTCGTTATATGTTCAATAATCAGGATCTGAACAGAGAGAAAAATAGAATGAATATTATTTATACTTAACATGATATTAAGTTTTTTTAGAGTGCAGTTTCAAAAATTTAGGTATCAGGATATCAATTTGTCAACGGATTAGAAATTAAGAATGAAGTTTGTAGGATTTTTTTACATGGTGCTAGTGATGAAACATGAAATTTTCTGCAACAAGTACCACATGTTATTTCTTATTTGCATTTTGTTCTAGTTTTGTGTTTGGTTTTGATTGGCTCCATGGCACTTACACTGCATACTTTCATTGTCTTGATGCTTACTACTTTTAGCACATGCCACTCTATAACTGTCTTGATGCTTACTACTTTTAGCACATGCCAGTGGTTGTCACTGTCTTGATGCTTACTAGCAGTGGTTGTCACTGTCTTGATGCTTACTAGCAGTGGTCGTCAATATCAAATCCTTAGTACTACTGCTACTAATACTTAACTACTACTTAAGCTGTCCTTCCTACTAGTCTGTACTCTTACTCTTACTCTTACTACTACTTCACTACTCTTACT